>NW_017200069.1:0-7130 GCF_001704415.2 Capra hircus
TCCTGGAAAGCCTCGAGGAAGCCACAGATCCCTTGATCCTCGCGAAGGGAAGAGTGACACTGCTGCTACAGCTCGGGAGGAAATCGCACGTGCATTACCCCCACTCGAGACGAGGACTGACTCCCCTGGGGAGACTCCAGAAGTACCCCAAGATCCATGTCAGCACTGGAAAGGAATGCTCAGGTTCCCGCACCGACTCCACACAAGATCTTAGACCGGCATCGACGGAGAGGAATCCCGAGAGGCCCCGAGCAACTCGCATGGGGACTGGCCTTTCCTGAGGCCACCAGAGTGGGTCCCTGATGTCCCGTCGTAAAGTCGAGAGCACCTGCCGCAACTCGAAGAAAATCCAGGAGGTTCTCCCTTCCAGGCGAGATGAGGCCCATTTCCGCTGAGGTGTCACAAGGCTAATCACATCTAACATCTGGAACATCCAAAGGGTCCTTCAGACCTGGCTGAACTCAAAAAGTTCCCCAACATACCCGTCTCCACTCGAGAGGAAGCACGAGAGTCCCGCTCACATCCAGAGGAGCCCCCGTTTCCGCCTCCTAGTTCGAGAGGAGGGATCCTTTCCCTGCGTGTTCGGGAAAGAATTCCGCGTTCCCGGTAGCATCTCAAGAGGAGGTGCTCTCCACAGGAAAGGCGAGAGGAACTCCAGGGTCGTGCCACCATTCCCAGAGTCCCCCAGGTGTCTCATTCCACTCCAGGGAAACCTGTTTTCCCTGCACTGCCTCGACTTTCAAGCCAAGGATCGACTCACAATATGGTGGCACGTGGGACAGCCCTGTGGGAAAGCCTCGTGGGAAAGCCTCGTGGGAAGCCTCGAGGGAAGACCCTGATCCCTTGATCCACGCGAAGGGAAGGGTGACACTGCTGCTACAGCTCTGCAGGAAAGACCACTTTCATGGCCCCATTTGAGACGTGGACTGACTCCCCTGGGGAGACTCCAGGAGTACCCAAGATCCATGTCAGCACTGGAGAGGAATGCTCAGATTCCGGCACCGGCACCACACCAGATCTTAGGCCCCGGCATCGACAGGAGAGGAATCCAGAAAGGCCCCCGAGCAACTCGCATGGGGACTGGCCTTTCCTGAGGCCACCAGAGGGGGTCCCTGACGTCCCCGACGTATGTTGAGAGCACCGGCCGCAACTCGAGAAAATCCAGGAGGTTCTCCCCTCCAGGCGAGATGAGGCCCATTTCCGCAGAGGAGTCTGCAGGTTAATCACATCTAACATCTGGAACTTCCAAAGGGTCCTTCACACCCTGGCTGCAACTCAAGAAGTTCCCCGACATACCCGTCTCCACTCGAGAGGTAGCACGATAGTCCGCCACATCCAGAGGAGCCCCGTTTCCACCTCCGAGCTCGAGAGGAGGGATCCTTTCCCTGCGTGGTCGGGAAAGCATTCCCGCGATTCCGTCGCACCTCAAGAGGAGGCGCTCTCACAGGAAAAGGCGAGAGGAACTCCAGGGTCGTGCCACCATTCCCAGAGTCCCCAGATGTCTCAGTCCATTCCATTGAAAACTATTTTCCTGCACTGCCTCCACTTTCAAGCCGAGGATCGACTCACACCACGGTGGCACTTGGAACAGCCCTGTGGGAAAGCCTCGTGGGAAGCCTCGTGGGAAAGCCTCGTGGGAAAGCCCCCGCGGGAAAGCCACATATCCCTTGATCCACGAGAAGGGAAGCGTGACACTGCTGCTACAGCTCACGAGGAAAGCGCACGTGCATGCCCCCACGCGAGACAAGGACTGACTCCCCTGGGGAGACTCCGGAAGTACCCCAAGATCCATGTCAGCACTGGAGAGGAATCCTCAGGTTCCGGCACCGACTCCACGCAAGGTCTTAGGCCGGGCATCGAAGGGAGAGGATTCCGGAGAGGCCCTCAAGCAACTCGCATGGGGACTGGCCTTTCCTGAGGCCACCAGAGCGGGTCCCTGAAGTCCCCATCTTAAGTCGAGAGCACCCTCCAAACTCGAGAAAATCCAGGAGGTTCTCCCCTCCAGGCGAGATGAGGCCCATTTGCGCTGAGGCTTCTCGAGGCTAATCACACCTAACCTCTGGAACTTCCAAAGGGTCCTTCACACCCTTGATGCAACTCAAGAAGTTACCCGAAATACCGACTCCACTCGAGAGCAAGCACGAGAGTTCCGCCCACATCCAGAGGAGCCCCGTTTCCGCCTCCTAGCTCGAGAGGAGGGATCCTTTCCCTGCGTGGTCGGGAAGGAATTCCCGGCGTTTCCGTCGCATCTCAAGAGGAGGCGCTCTCCACAGAAAAGGCGAGAGGAACTCCAGGGTCGTGCAACCATTCCAGAGTCCCCCAGATGTCTCAGTGCATTCCAGGGAAACCTGTTTTCCCTACACTGCCTTGACTTTCAAGCCGAGGATCGACTCACACCACGTTGGCACTTGGGACAGCCCTGTGGAAAGCCCGTGGGAAAGCCTCGTGGGAAAGCCTCGAGGGAAAGCCACAGATCCCTTTATCCAAGCAAAGGGAAGCCTGACCCTGCTGCTACAGCTCGGGAGGAAAGCGCACGTGCATGTCCCCTCGAGACGAGGACTGACTTTTCTCGGGAGACTCCAGAAGTACCCCAAATCCATGTCAGCACTGGAGAAGAATCCTCAGGTTTTGGCCCGACTCCACACAAGGTCTTAGGCCCCGACATCGACGGGAGAGGAATCCCGAGAGGCCCCGGGCAACTCGCATGGGGACTGGCCTTTCCTGAGGCCACCAGAGCGGGTCCCTGAGGTCCCCGTCGTAAGTCGAGAGACCTGCCGCAACTCGAGAAAATTCAGGAGGTTCTACCCTCCAGGCGAGATGAGGCGCCATTTCCGATGAGGCGTCTCGAGGCTAATTCACAGCTAACCCTGGAACTTCAAAGGGTCCTTCACACCCTTGCTGCAACTCAAGAAGTTCGCCGACATACCCATCTCCACTCGAGAGGATGCACGAAAGTCACGCCCACATTCAGAGGAGCCCCCTTTCCGCCTCCTAGCTCGAGAGGAGGGATCCATTCCCTGCGTGGTGGGGAAAGAATTCAACACATTCCCGTCGCATCTCAAGCGCAGGCGCTCTCGACAGGAAAGGCGAGAGGAACTCCAGGGTCGTGCCACCATTCCCAGAGTCCCGAGATGTCTCAGTCCATTCCAGGGAAGCCTGTTTTCCCTGCACTGCCTCGACGTTCAAGCCGAGGATCGACTCACACCACGGTGGCACGTGGACAGCCTGTGGGAAAGCCTCGTGGGAAAGCCTCCTGGGAAAGCCTCGAGGAAAAGCCACAGATCACCTTATCCAAGCGAAGGGAAGCGCGACAGTGCTGCTACAGCTCGGGAGGAAAGCGCACTTCATGCCCCCACTCGAGACGAGGACTGACTCCCCTGGGTAGACTCCAGAAGTACCCCAAGATCCATGTCAGCACTGGAGAGAAATCATCAGGTTCCGGAACTGACTCCTCACAAGGTCTTAGGCCCCGGCATTGACGGGAGAGGAACCCGAGAGGCCTGCGAGCAACTCGCATGGGGACTGGCCTTTCCTGAGGCCACCCAGAACGGGTCCCTGAGGTCCCGTCGTAAGTCGAGAGCACCTGCCGCAACTCGAAAAAATCCAGGAGGTTCTCCCCTCCAGGCGAGATGAGGCCCATTTCCGCTGAGGCGTCTCGAGGCTAATCACACCTCACCTCTGGAACTCCAAAGGGTCCTTCACACCCTTGCTGCAACTCAAGAATTTCCACCGATATACCCGTCTTCACTCGAGAGGAAGCACGAGAGTCCCGCCTACATCCAGAGGAGCCCGGTGTCCGCCTCCAAACTCGAGAGGAGGGATCCTTTCCCTGCGTGGTCGGGAAAGAATTCCCGGCATTTCCGTCGCATCTCAAGGGGAGGCGCTCTCCACAGGAAAGGCTAGAGGAACTCCAGGGTCGTGCAACCCGTTCCCAGTGTCCCCAGATGTCTCAGTCCATTCCAGGGAAACCTGTATTCCCTGCACTGACTCCACTTTCAAGCCGAGGTTCGACTCACACCACGGTGGCACGTGGGACAGCCCTGTGGGAAAGCCTCGTGCGAAAGCCTCGAGGGAAAGGCCACAGATCCCTTGATCCACGCGAAGGGAAGTGCGACACTGCTGCTACAGCTCGGAAGGAAAGCGCACGTGCATGCACCCACTCGAGACGAGGACTGACTCCCCTGGGGAGACTCCAGAAGTACCCCAAGATCCATGTCAGCACTGGAGAGGAACCCTCAGGTTCCGGCACTGACTCCACACAAGGTTTTAGGCCCCAGCATCGACGGAAGAGGAAACACGAGAGGCCCCGTGAGGCCCCCGAGCAACTCGCATGGGGACTGGCCTTTCCTGAGGCCACCAGAGCGGGTCCCTGAGGTCCCTGTCGGAAGTAGAGAGCACCTGCCACAACTCGAGAAAATCCAGGAGGTTCTCCCCTCCAGGTGAGATGAGGCCCATTTCCGCTGAGGCGTCTCGAGGCTATTCACACCTAAACTCTGGAACTTCCAAATGGTCCTTCACACCCTTGCTGCAACTCAAGAAGTTCCGCAACATTCCCGTCTCCACTCGAGAGGAAGCACGAGAGTCCCGCCTACATCCAGAGGAGCCAGCGTTTCCGCCTCGTAGCTCGAGAGGAGGGATCCTTTCCCTTCGTGGTCGGGGAAAGAATTCCCGGCGATTCTTTCGCATCTCAAGAGGCGGCGCTCTCCACAGGAAAGGGGAGAGGAACTCCAGGGTCGTGCCACCATTCCCAGAGTCCCCCAGATGTCTCAGTCCATTCCAGGGAAACGTTTTTCCCTGCACTGCCTCGACTTTCAAGCCGAGGATCGACTCACACCACGGTGGCACGTGGGACAGCCCTGTGGGAAAGCCTCGTGGGAAAGCCTCCTGGGAAAGCCTCGAGGAAAAGCCACAGATCACCTTATCCAAGCGAAGGGAAGCGCGACAGTGCTGCTACAGCTCGGGAGGAAAGCGCACTTTCATGCCCCCACTCGAGACGAGGACTGACTCCCCTGGGTAGACTCCAGAAGTACCCCAATATCCATGTCAGCACTGGAGAGGAATCCTCAGGTTCCGGAACTGACTCCTCACAAGGTCTTAGGCCCCGGCATTGACGGGAGAGGAAACCCGAGAGGCCTGCGAGCAACTCGCATGGGGACTGGCCTTTCCTGAGGCCACCAGAACGGGTCCCTGAGGTCCCCGTCGTAAGTCGAGAGCACCTGCCGCAACTCGAAAAAATCCAGGAGGTTCTCCCCTCCAGGCGAGATGAGGCCCATTTCCGCTGAGGCGTCTTGAAGCTAAACACATCTAACATCTGGAACTTCCAAAGGGTCTTTCACACCCTTGCTGCAACTCAAGAAGTTCCCCGACATACACGTCTCCACTCGAGAGGAAGCACGAGAGTCCCGCCCACATCCAGAGGAGCCCCGTTTCCGCCTCCTAGTTCGAGAGGAGGGATCCTTTCCCTGCGTGGTGGGGAAAGAATTCCCCGCGTTCCCGTCGCATCTCAAGAGGAGGCGCTCTCCACAGGAAAGGCGAGAGGAACTCCAGGGTCGTGCCACCATTCCCAGAGTCCCCCAGATGTCTCATTCCATTCCAGGAAACCTGTTTTCACTGCACTGCCTCGACTTTCAAGCGGAGGATTGACTCACACCACGGTGGCACGTGGGACAGCCCTGTGGGAAAGCCTCGTGGGAAAGCCTCGTGGGAAAGCCTCGAGGGAAAGCCACATATAACTTGATGTATCGAAGGGAAGCATGACACTGCTACTACAGCTCGGGAGGAAAGCGCACGTACATGCCACCACTAGAGACGAGGACTGACTCACCTGGGGAGACTCCAGAAGTTCCCCAAGATCCATGTCAGCACTGGAGAGGAATCCTCAGGTTCCGGCACCGACTCCACACAAGGTCTTAGGCCCCGGCATCGACGGGAGAGGAATCCCGAGAGGCCCCGGAGCAACTCGCATGGGGACTGGCCTTTCCTGAGGCCACCAGAGCGGGTCCCTGAGGTCCCCGTCGTAAGTCGAGAGCACCTGCCGCAACTCGAGAAAATCCAGGAGGTTCTGCTCTCCACGCGAGTTGAGGCCCATTTCCCCTGAGGCGTCTCGAGGCTAATCACATCTAACATCTGGAACTTCCAAAGGGTCCTTCACACCCTTGCTTCAACTCAAGAAGTTCCCCGACATACCCGTCTCCACTCGAGAGGAAGCACGAGAGTCCTGCCCACATCCAGAGGAGCCCCGTTTGCGCCTCCTAGTTCGAGAGGAGGGATCCTTTCCCTGCGTGGTGAGGAAAGAATTCCACGCGTTCCCGTCGCATCTCAAGAGGAGGCGCTCTCCACAGGAAAGGCGAGAGAAACTCCAGGGTTCGTGCCACCATTCCCAGCGTCCCCAGATGTCTCAGTCCATTCCAGGGAAACCTGTTTTCCCTGCACTGGCCTCGACTTTCAAGCCGAGGATTGACTCACACCACGGTGTCACGTGGGACAGCCCTGTGGGAAATCCTCGTGGGAAAGCCTCCTGGGAAAGCCTCGAGGGAAAGCCACATATCCCTTGATGCACGCGAAGGGAAGCGTGACACTGCTGCTGCAGCTCGGGAGGAAAGCGCACGTTCATGCCCCCTAGAGTCGATGACTGACTCACCTGGGGAGACTCCAGAAGTTCCCAACATCCATGTCAGCACTGGAGAGGAATCCTCAGGTTCCGGCACCGACTCCACACAAGGTTTATTCCCGGCATCGACGAGAGAGGAATACGAGAGGCCCCGAGTAACTCGCATGGGGTCTGGCCTTTCCTGAGGCCCCAGAGCGGGTCCCTGAGGTTCCTGTCGTAAATCGAGAGCACCTGCTGCAACTCGAGAAATCCAGGAGTTTCCCCCTCCCAGGCGAGATGAGGCCATTTCCGCTGAGGCGTCTCGAGGCTAATCACATCTAACATTGGAAATTCCAAAGGGTCCTTCACACCCTTGCTGCAACTCAAGAAGTTCCCCGAATACCCTTCTCCACTGGAGAGGAAGCACGAGAGTCCCGCCATCCAGAGTAGCCCCGTTTCCGCCTCATAGCTCGAGAGTAGGGATCCTTTCCTGGGGGTGGGGAAAGAATTCCCCGCGTTCCGGTCGCATCTCAAGTGGAGG
>NW_017200070.1:0-7130 GCF_001704415.2 Capra hircus
ATGAGGCCCATTTCCGTGAGGCGTCTCGAGGCTAATCACATCTAACATCTGGAATTTCCAAAGGGTCCTTAACACCCTTGCTGCAACTCAAGATGTTCCCCGACATACCCGTCTCCAATCGAGGGGAAGCAGGAGAGTCTCGCCACATCCAGAGGAGCCCGTTTCGCGACTCCTAGCTCGAGAGCAGGGATCCTTTCCCTGCGTGTTCGGGAAAGTATTCCCGGCGGTCCGTCGCATCTCAAGAGGAGGCACTCTCCACAGAAAAGGCGAGAGAACTCCAGGGTCGTGCCACCATTCCCAGAGTCCCCGAGATGCTCAGTCCATTCCAGGAAAACCTGTTTTCCCTGCACTGCCTCGACTTTCAAGCCGAGGATCGACTCACACCACAGTGGCACGTGGGACAGCCCTGTCGGAAAGCCTCGTGGGAAAGCCTCGTGGAAAGCCTCGTCGGAAAGCCTCGAGGGAAATTCACAGATCCCTTGATCCACGCGAAGGGAAGCGTGACACTGCTGCTACAGCTCGGAGGAGAAATCGCATGTGCATGCCCCCACTCGAGATGCAGAATGACATTCCTGGGAGACTCCAGAAGTACCCCAAAGATCCATGTCAGCACTGGAAAGGAATCCTCAGGTTCCAGCACCGACTCCACACAAGGTCTTAGGCCCCGGCATCGACGGGAGAGGAATCCGAGAGGACCCCAAGCAACTCGCATGGGGACTGGCCTTTCCTGAGGCCACCAGAGCGGGTCCCTGAGGTCCCCGTCTTAAGTCGAGAGCACCTGCCGCAACTCGAGAAAATCCAGGAGGTTCTCCCCTCCACGCGAGATGAGGCCCATTTCCGCTGAGGCTTCTCGAGGCTAATCACACCTAACCTCTGTAACTTCCAAAGGGTCCTTCACACCCTTTCTGCAACTCAAGAAGTTCCCCGATATACCCGTCTCCACTGGAGAGGAAGCACGAGAGTCCCGCCCACATCCAGAGGAGCCCCGTTTCCGCCTCATAGCTGGAGAGCAGGGATCCTTTCCCTGCGTGGTCTGGAAAGAATTCCCGGCATTCCATAGCATCTCAAGAGGAGCCGCTCTCCACAGGAAAGGCGAGAGGAACTCCAGGGTCGTGCCACCATTCAGAGTCCCCCAGATGTCTCAGTCCATTCCACGGAAAGCTGTTTTCCATGCACTGCCTTGACTTTCAAGCCTAGAAACGACTCACACAACGGTGGCACGTGGGACAACCCTTCGGAAACCCTCGTGGGAAAGCCTCGAGGGAAAGCCACAGATCCCTTACTCCACGCGAAGGGAAGCTGGACACTGCAGCTGGAGCTCAGGAGTAGAGCCTACCTGCATGCCCCCATTCGAGACGAGGATTGACTCCCCTGGGGAGACTCCAGAAGTACCACCAAGATCCATGTCAGCACTGGAGAGGAAACCTCAGATTCCCGCACGACACCACAGAAGATCTTAGGCCCCGGCATCGATGGGAGAGGAAACCCGAAAGGCCCCGAGCAACTAGCATGTTGACTGGCCTTTCCTGAGGCCACCAGAGCGGGTCCTCTGAGGTCCCCGTCGTAAGTTGATAGCACCTGCTGCCACTCGAGAAAATCCAGGAGGTTGTACCCTCCAGGCAAGATGAGGCCTATTTCCGCTGAGTCGTTTGGAGGCTAATCACACCTAATCTCTGGAACTTCCAAAGGGTCCTTCACACCCTTGCTGCAACTCAAGAAATTCCACGACATACCCGTCTACACTCGGAGGGGAAGCACGAGAGTGGCGTCCACATCAAGAGGAGCCCCGTTTCCCGCCTCATAGCTCGAGAGGAGGGATCCTTCCCCTGAGTGGTCGGAAGGAATTCCCGGCATTCCCGTCGCATCTCAAGAGGAGGCGCTCTCCACAGGAAAGGCGAGAGAACTCCAGGGTCGTGCCACCATTCCCAGAGTCCCCCAGATGTCTCAGTCCATTCCAGGGAAACCTGTTTTCCCTGCACTGCCTCGACTTTCAAGCCGAGGATCTTCCCACACCACGGTGACACGTGGGACAGACCTGTCGGTAAAGCCTCGTGGGAAAACCTCGTGGGAAAGCCTCGAGAAAAAAGCCACAGATCCCTTGATCCATGCGAAGGGAAGCGTGACACTGCTGCTACAGCTCGGGAGGAAATCGCCTGTGAATGCCCCACTCGAGACGAGGACTGACTCCCCTGGGGAGACTCCAGAAATACCCCAAAATCCATGTCAGCACTGGGAGAGGAATCCTCAGGTTCCGGCCCCGACTCCACACAAGATCTTAAGCCCCGGCATCGACGGGAGAGGAATCCCGAGAGGCCACAGAGCAACACGCATGGGGACTGGCCTTTCCTGAGGCCACCAGAGCGTGTCCCTGAGGTCCCCTTCGTAAGTCGAGAGCACCTGCCGCAACTCGAGAAAATCCAGGAGGTTCTCCCGTCCAGGCGAGATGAGGCCCATTTCCCCTGAGGCGTCTCGAGGCAAAACACACCTCATCTCTGGAACTTTCAAAGGGTCCTTCACACCCTTGCTGCAACTCAAAAATTTCCCCGACATACCCGTCTCCACTCGAGAGGAAGGACGAGAGTCCCGCCCACATCCAGAGGAGCAGCGGTTCCGCCTCCTAGCTCGAGAGGAGGGGTCTTTTCTCTGCGTGTTCGGTCAAGTATTCCCGGCGTTCCGGCGCATCTCAAGAGGAGGCGCTCTCCACAGGAAAGGCGAGAGGAACTCCAGGGTCGTGCCACCATTCCCAGAGTCCCCCAGGTGTCTCAGTCCATTCCAGGGAAACCTGTTTTCCCTGCACTGCCTCGTCTTTCAAGCCGAGGAATCGATTCACACCACGGTGGCACGTGGGACAGCCCTGTGGGAAAGCCTCATGGGAAAGCCTTATGGGAAAGCCTCGTGAGGAGGCCTCGAGGGAAAGCCACTGATCCCTTGATCCACGCGAAGGGAAGGGTGACACTGCTGCTACAGCTCGGGAGGAAACGCACGTGCATGACCCTACTTAGAGGAGGACTGACTCCCCTGGGTAGACTCCAGAAGTACCCCAAGATCCATGTCAGCAATGGAGAGGAATCCTCAGGTTTGGCACAGACTCCAAACAAGGTCTTAGGCCCCGGCATTGACGGGAGAGGAATACCAAGAAGCCCCGAGTAACTCGCATTGGGACTGGCCTTTCCTGAGGCCACCAGAGCGGATCCCTGAGGTCCCCGTCGTAAGTTGAGAGCACCTACCGCAAGTCGAGAAAATCCAGGAGGTTCTCCCATCCAGGCGAGATGAGGCCCATTTCCGCTGAGGCGTCTTGAGGCTAATCACACCTAACCTCTGGAACTTCCAAAGGGTCCTTCACACCATTGCTGCAACTCAAGAAGTTCCCTGACATACCCGTCTCCATTAAAGAGGAAGCACGAGAGTCCCGCCCACATCCAGAGGAGCCCCGTGTCCGCCTCCTAGCTGGAGAGGAGGGATCCTTTCCCTGCGTGGTCTGGAAAGAATTCCAGGCGTTCCCATAGCATCTCAAGAGGAGGCGCTCTCCACAGGAAAGGCGAGAGGAACTCCAGGGTCGTGCCACCATTCCCAGAGTCCCCCAGAATCTCAGTGCATTCCAGGGAAACCTGTTTTCCCTGCACTGCCTCGACTTTCAATCCGAGGATCGACTCACACCACGGTGGCACTTGGGAGAGCCCTGTGGGAAAGATTCGTGGGAAAGCCTCGTGGGAATGCTTCGAGGGAAAGCCACAGATCCCTTGATCCACGCGAAATGAAGCGTGACACTGCTGCTACAGCTCGGAGGAAAGCGCACGTGCATGCCCCCACTCGAGACGAGGACTGACTCCCCTGGGGAGACTCCAGAAGTACCCCAAGATCCATGTCAGCACTGGAGAGGAATCCTCAGGTTCCGGCACCGAATCCACACAAATCTTAGGCCCTGGCATCGACGGAGAGGAATCCTGAGAGGCCCCTGAGCAACTCGCATGAGGATTGGCCTTTCCTGAAGCCACCAGAGCGGGTCCCTGAGGTCCCCGTCGTAAGTCGAGAGCACCTGCCGCAACTCGAGAAATCCAGGAGGTTCTCCCCTCCAGACGAGATGAGGCCCATTTCCGCTGAGGCGTCTCGAGGCTAATCACACCTAACCTCTGGAACTTCCAAAGGGTCCTTCACACCCTTGCTGCCACTCAAGAAGATCCCCGACATACCCGTCTCCACTCGAGAGGAAGCACGAGAGTCCCGCCCACATCCAGAGAAGCCCCGTTTACGCCTCCTGCTCGAGAGGAGGGATCCTTTCCCTGCGTGTTCGGGAAAGAATTCTCGGCGTTCCGTCGCATCTCAAGAGGAGGCGCTCTCCACAGGAAAAGGCGAGAGGAACTCCAGGGTCGTGCCACCATTCCCAGAGTCCCCCAGAATTCTCAGTGCATTCCAGGGAAACCTGTTTTCCCTGCACTGCCTCGACTTTCAATCCGAGGATCGACTCACACCACGGTGGCACTTGGGACAGCCCTGTGGGAAAGATTCGTGGGAAAGCCTCGTGGGAATACTCGAGGGAAAGCCACAGATCCCTTGATCCACGCGAAGGGAAGCGTGACACTGCTGCTACAGCTCGGGAAGAAAGCGCACGTGCATGCCCCCGCTCGAGACGAGGACTGACTCCACTGGGGAGACTCCAGAAGTACCCGAAGATCCATGTCAGCACTGGAGAGGAATGCTCAGGTTCCGGCACCGACTCGACACAAGATCTTAGGCACTGGCATAGACGGGAGAGAAATCCCGAGAGGAACCCGAGCAACTCACATGGGGACTGGCCTTTACTGAGGCCACCAGAGCGGGTCCCTGAGGTCCCCGTCGTAAGTCGAGAGCACCTGCTGCAACTCAAGAAAATCCAGGAGGTTCTCCCCTCCAGGCGAAATGAGGCCCATTTCCGCTGAGGCGTCTCGAGGCTAATCACACCTAACCTCTGGAACTTCCAAAGGGTCGTTCACACCCTTGCTGCAACTCAAGAAGTTCCCCTACATACCCGTCTCCACTCTAGAGGAAGCATGAGAGTCCCGCCCACAATCAGAGGAGCCCCGTTTCCGCCTCCTAGCTCGAGAGGAGGGATCCTTTCCCTGTGTTCTCGGGAAAGAATTCCCGGCGTTCCCGTCGCATCTCAAGAGGAGGCGCTCTCCACAGGAAAGGCGAGAGGAACTCCAGGGTCGTGCCACCATTCCCAGAGTCCCCCAGATGTCTCAGTCAATTCCAGGGAAACCAGTTTTCCCTGCACTGCCTCCACTTTCAAGCCGAGGATCGACTCACACCACGGTGGCACGTGGGACAGCCCTGTGGGAAAGCCTCGTGGGAAAGCCTCGTGGGAAAGCCTCGAGGGAAAGCCCCTGATCCCTTGATCCACGCGAAGGGAAGCGTGACACTGCTGCTACAGCTCGGGAGGAAAGTGCACGTGCATGCCCCCACTCGAGACAAGGTCTGACTCCACTGAGGAGACTCCAGAAATACCCCAGATCCATGTCAGCACTGGAGAGGAATGCTCAGGTTCCGGCACCGACTCCACACAAGATCTTAGGCCCCGGCATCGACGGGAGCGGAATACCGAGAGGCCCCCGAGCAACTCGCATGGGGACTGGCCTTTCCTGAGGCCAACAGAGCGGGTCCCTGAGGTACCCGTCGTAAGTCGAGAGCACCTGCCACAACTCGAGAAAATCCAGGAGGTTCTCCCCTCCAGGCGAGATGAGGCCCATTTCCGCTGAGGCGTCTCGAGGCTAATCACACTAACCTGGAAATTCCAAAGGGTCCTTAACACCCTTGCTGCAACTCAAGAAGTTCCCCGACATACCCGTCTCCAATTGAGGGAAGCACGAGAGTCTCGCCCACATCCAGAGGAGCCCCGTTTCCGCTCCTAGCTCGAGAGGAGGGATCCTTTCCCTGCGTGTTCGGGAAAGAATTCCCGCGGTCCCGTCGCATCTCAAGAGGAGCACTCTCCACAGAAAAGGCGAGAGGAACTCCAGGGTCGTGCCCCATTCCAGAGTCCCCGAGATGCCTCAGTCCATTCCAGGAAACCTGTTTTCCCTGCACTGCCTCGACTTTCAAGCCGAGGATCGACTCACACCACAGTGGCACGTGGGACAGCCCTGTCGGAAAGCCTCGTGGAAAGCCTCGTGGGAAAACCTCGTCGAAAGCCTCGAGGGAAATTCACAGATCCCTTGATCCACGCGAAGGGAAGCGTGACACTGCTGCTACTGCTCGGGAGGAAATCGCATGTGCATGCCCCCACTCGAGATGCAGAATGACATTCCTGGGGAGACTCCAGAAGTACCCCAAGATCCATGTCAGCACTGGAGGAATCCTCAGGTTCCAGCACCGACTCCACACAAGGTCTTAGGCCCGCATCAACGGGAGAGGAATCCCGAGAGGTCCCCGAGCAACTCGCATGGGGACTGGACTTTCCTGAGCCACCAGAGCGGGTCCCTGAGGTCCCCCGTCGTAAGTCGAGAGCACCTGCCACAACTCGAGAAAATCCAGGAGGTTCTCCCCTCCAGGCGAGAGGAGGCCCATTTCCCTGAGGCGTTTCGAGGCTAATCACACTAACCTCTGGAACTTCCAAAGGGTCCTTCACACCCTTGCTGCAACTCAAGAAGTTCCCCGACATACCCGTCTCACTCAAGAGGAAGCACGAGAGTCCGCCCCACATCCAGAGTAGCCCCGTTTCCACTCCTAGCTCGAGAGGAGGAATCCTTTCCTGCGTGTCGGGAAAGAATTCCCGGCCTTCCCGTCGCATCTCAAGAGGAGGCTCTCTCCAACCGGAAAGGCGAGAGGAACCCAGGGTCGTGGCCATTCCCAGAGTCCCCAGATGTCTCAGTCCATTCAGGAAAACTTTTTTCCCTGCACTGCCTCGACTTTCAAGCTGAGGATCGACTCACACCACGGTGGCACGTGGGACATCCCTGGTGGGAAAGCCTCGTGGGAAAGCTCGTGGAAAGCCTCGAGGGAAAGCCCAGATGCCTTGATCCACGCGAAGGGAAGCGTGACACTGCTGCTACAGCTCGGAGGAAAGCGCACGTGCATGCCCCCCACTCGAGACGAGGACTGACTCTCCCTCGGGAGACTCCAAAAGTACCCCAAGATCCATGTCAGCACTCGAGAGGACC
>NW_017200071.1:0-7130 GCF_001704415.2 Capra hircus
AACTCTAGTGAGCCTAGGTCTGTCAGGAAAATTCTTGGCTTTGACGGGATCACACCCGGTGTTGTGAACCTGCAAACCCGACCTAGGGCCACAGGGCACCTGTTTTGCTCGAGTGGGTCCTGGAGGGGTGCAGCATAGCAAGAGCTTAAAAATCCATCCAATTTGTCTTTTTTTTTTAACCTCGGAGAGAACGAGTTTGCTCCACCTCCACCTTTGGCAGTGTGGAGGGAAGAGGGCACCACCCTCTCCCAAAGGGGACATAGGGCCTACCAGGAGAGAAAGGCCCCTTGAGGAGCTGAGCCCAGGTAGGCAGCCAGTGATGTTCAAGCACACTCCCGCTGCTTGCTTCTTCATGGGCACTCCCACGGTCTGCTAGGAATGTCTTTGCAAGGATCTCAAAGGGAAGGGCAGATACATGGCCCTGTCTCTGGAACTTCAGTCCTCTGAGCAGATCTGGAGTCTTGAGTTGTATAAGCAAACCTGTTCCTTCCAAATAGAGGCTTGCAAACACACACCCCTGGTGGTTGCCTCTCTTCCCCTAAGAAGTCTTTCTTTCCCCACATGCTGCGAACTCCCTGTCCCAACCTCCAAGAATAGCGCTTCTTGCCATTCCTTTCTTAGAGGCAGTTATCCCTGAGCTTGGGGCCAGAGGGAGTAGCCCCACACCCACAGGGAAAGGCAAAGACTCCTCCATACATCTCCTCTATCCCCTTTGCTCTGGAGGAGAGCTCTAGTGAGCCTAGGTCTTTTAGGAAAATTCTTGGCTTGGACAGGATCTCACCCTGTTTGTGAACCTGCGTACCCAACCAGGGGCCACAGAGCACCTGTTTCAGTAAAGTGGTCCCTGAAAGGGTGCAGCCTAGCAAGAGCTTGAAAATCCATTCAATTGCTGTTTTTGTACCTCTGACAGAGCGAGCTTGGCTCCACCCTTTGGCAGTGAGGATAAAAGAGGCATGAAACCCTCACCAAGGGAACATGGGGCCTACTTTGAGAGGAAAGGCCCTTGTGGAGTTGAGGCCAGGAAGGCACACAGTCGTGTCAAACACACTCCCACTGCTTGCTTCTTCAGGGGCACTCCCGCTATCAGCTAGGAATGTCTTTGAAATGATCACAAAGGGAAGGGAGATACAGGGCCCTGCTTCTGGACCTCAGTGCTGCTTGAGCAAATCTCGAGGTCTCCCGTTGTTGGTCAAGGTCAAGGTCAAGTTCAAGTTCAAGGCCAAGTGCAAGGTCAAGGTCAAGTTCAAGGTCAAGGTCAAGTTCATGGTAAAGGTCAAGTTCTACTTCAGCTTCAGGTTCAAGGTCAACTTCAAGGTCAAGGTCAAGTTCAGGGTTAAGATCAAGGTCAAGTTCAAGTTCAGTTTCAAGGTCAAGTTCAAGTTCAGTTTCAAGGTCAAGTTCAAGTTCAAAGTCAAGTTCAAGTTCAAGTTCAAATTCAAGTTCAAGGTCAAGTTCAAGTTCAAGGTCAAGTTCGAGTTCAAGTTCAAGTTCTAGGTCGAGGTCAAGGTCAAGGTCAAGGCCAAGGTCAAGTTCAAGTTCAAGTTAAAGGTCAAGGTCAAGTTCAAGTTCAAGGCCAAGGTCAAGGTCAAGGTCAAGGTAAAGTTCAAGTTCAAGGGCAAGGCAAGGCCAAGCCCAAGGCCAAGGCAAGGGCAAGCGAAACGCCAAGGGCATGGCCAAGGCCCAGGCCAAGGCAAAGGCCAAGGCCACCAAAGCGAAGCCCAAACCCGTAACGCCTGACCAAAAGGCAGAAGCCACTAGGCCCCTGTGCAGAGGAAGCCAACTGAAGGCAGCAAGGCCACAGAGCTCCCCGACTCCCATTCCCACAGGAAGATGTGAGGATAAAGGGCCTCATCCCAGCACAGCACCCGCTCCCACCACCCCCCAACCCCGGCCCCGCCCCCCACAGCACGCCCCCTGAAACAACACTGTCTTCCCAGAAAAGAGAACGGAGAAGCCATGTGTGTGCCAAAGGAGCAAGATGAACGAACGATGCCACGCCCTCCGAAATTTGGGCACACCTGACGCCTCGGAACCCCGGGCCCGGCCGATGGGTCCCCGCCGTTCTCGGGCAGGAGGGGGGTCGACACGTTGGCCGAGAGCCCTTGCCCAGGCCACCCGCAAATCCCCTGAGATGTGATCCGACCACAGGGACCGAGGGCAAACGTACCGCTTGAGGTGCTGGAGGAGCCGGACAAAGCCATGGTGGGAGAGGCACACGGGCACGCTGCAGACTGCTGGCCGAGTGGGCGGGACCCAGCAGCTCAGGACTCTGGAGAACGGGAGGCGTCTCCGCCACCATTGACGTCAATAGGGTTTGGGTGGGTAGATGGAGGGGGCCGCCCCTGGCCTCTTTCCAAGCAGAGACCCTTGACGGAGTCCCGTGGGCTTTGGTTTGTGGCCCTCCCTCGCAGCGGGGGGTGGGATCAACCCCGGGTGGATCAATCAGGGGCCCTCAGCAGTGCCAAGGGAGCTCACCGCCCAGGAAACGCCCCTAGGTCCCTTTGAATTGGCCACCAACACCGCCTTTCCCAGCCTGCCTTGCTCTGGGATTTCCTGCCTTTTCACATTCCACAGGTCCCTGGGCCTCGACTGTCCCCGCTGGCTCCTCTGAGGCATTCCGGGACACCGGACGCTCTCTCCAGTGCCTCCATCTAGATCCCTCGCTGTCCTCGCCTCCGTTTCCCCCTGCCCCTCCCCAACTCATCCGTGGGCTCTTGGCGTCCTTTCCCTACAGCAGTCCCAGAGTGCCAACCCCGAGGGCATTGAGTTGCCTGGAGCCCAAGGCTCCGGCCAGAGACCTGAGGGGCCAGCATCTGGACCGGCAGCTAATGCCATTTGCGGCTTTTCTCACCTGGAGCCTGAGGCCCGCACCTCCGCGGGCAACCCCCAAGCGCGAGTGCCCTGGAGATACCCGCCCAAGGGGACAGTGTACCCCCTACTGTGGGGAAGGAGGTTCCTGTTTTCCCTGCACTGGTTCGACTTTCACGCCGAGGATCGACTCACACCAGTGGTGGCATGTGGAATAGCCCTGTGGGAAAGCCTCATGGGAAAGACTCGAGGGAAAGCCACAGATCCCTTGATCCACGAGACGGGAAGCGTGACACTGCTGCTACCGCTTGGGAGGAAAGTGCACGTGCATGACCCCACTCGAGACAAGGACTGACGCCACTTGGGAGACTCCAGAAATACAACAAGATCCATGTCAGCACTGGAGAGGAATCCTCAAGTTCCGGTCCGACTCCACACAAGGTCTTAGGCCCCGGCATCGACGGGAGAGGAATCCTGAGAGGCCCCCTAGCAACTCGCATGGGTACTGGCCTTTACTGAGGTCACCAGAGCGGGTCCCTGGGGTCTCCATCGTAAGTCGAGAGCACCTGCCCCAACTCGAGAAAATTCAGGAGGTTCTCCCCTCCAGGCGAGATGAGGCCCATTTCCACTGAGGCGCCTCGAGGCTAATCACACCGAACCTCTGGAACTTCCAAATGGTCCTTCACACCCCTGCTGCAACTTAAGAAGTTCCCCGATAAACCCATCTCCACTCGAGAGGAAGCACGAGAGTCCGCCCACATCCAGAGGAGGCCCGTTTCCACCTCCTAGCTCGAGAGGAGGGATCCTTTCCCTGCGTGGTCGGGAAAGAATTCCCGGCGTTCCTGTCGAATCTCAAGAGGAGGCGCTCTCCACTGGAAGGCGAGAGGAACTCCCGGGTCTTGCGACCATTCCCAGAGTCCCGCAGATGTCTAAGTCCATTCCAGGGAAATCTGTTTTCCCTCGATTGCCACGACTTTCAAGCCGAGGATCGACTCACACCACGGTGGCACGTGGGACAGCCCTGTGGGAAAGCCTCCTGGGAAGGCCTCGTGGGAGAGCCTCAAGGGAAAGGCACAGATCCCTTGATCCACGCGACGGGAAGCGTGACACTGCTGCTAGAGCTCGGAGGAAAGCGCACGTGCATGCCCCCACTCGAGACGAGGACTGACTCCCCTGGGGAGACTCCAGAAGTACCCCAAGATCCATGTCAGCACTGGAGAGGAATCTTCAGGTTCCTGCACCGACTCCACACAAGGTCTTAGGCCCCGGCATCGAAGGGAGAGGAATCCCGAGAGGCCCCCGAGCATCTCGCTTGGGCCTGGCCTTTTCCAGGCCACCAGAGCGGGTCCCTGAGGTCCCCGTCGTAAGTCGAGAGCACCTGCCGCAACTCGAGAAAATCCATTAGGTTCTCCCCTCCAGGCGAGATGAGGCCCATTTCCGCTGAGGTGTCTCGAGGCTAATCACACCTAACCTCTGGAACTTCCAAAGGGTCCTTCACACCCTGCTGCAACTCAAGAAGTTCCGCGAGATACCCGTCGCCACTCTATAGGAATCACCAGGGTACCACCCACATCCAGAGGAGCCCAATTCCCCCTCCTGGCTCAAGATGAGGGATCCTTTCCCTGATTGGCCGGGAAAGAATTCCTGTCGTACCTGTCACATTTCAAGAGGAGGCAAGCTCCACAAGAAAGGTGAGAGGAACTCCAGGGTCGTTCCACCATTCCAAGAGTCCCCCAGATGTCTCAGTCCTTTCCGAGGAACTTGTTTACCCTGCACTGCCTCGACGTTCACGCGGAGGACCGACTCACACGATGGTGGCACGTGGGACAGCCCTGTGTTAAAGCCTCGAGGGAAAGCCTCGTGGGAAAGCCTCGAGGGTAAACAAGAAACCCCTTGATCAACCCAACGGGAAAATTGACTCTGCTCCTAATGCTCGGGAGAAAAGCGCACGTGCATGCCCCATTGGAGACGAAGATGACTCCCCTGTGGAGACTCCAGTAGTACCCCAAGATCCATGTCAGCACTAGAGGAAACCTCAGGTTCGGGCACCGACTCCAAACAAGGTCTTAGGCCCCGTCATTGACCGGAGAGCAATCCCGAGAGGCCCCTTAGCAACTCGCAAGTCGACTGGCATTACCTGAGCGGACCAGAGCGGGTTACATAAGTTCCGGTCGAAAATGGAGAGCACCTGCTGAAACTCGAGAAAAATCCAGGAGGTTCTCCCCTGCAGGCAAGATGAGGCCCATTTCCGCTGAGGCGTCTCGAGGCTAATCACACCTAAAACTCTGGAACTTCCAAAGGGTCCTTCACACCCTTGCTGCAACTCAAGAAGTTCCCCGACATACCCGTCTCCACACGAGAGGAAGCACCAGAGACCCGCCCACATCCAGAGGAGCCCCGTTTCCGCCTCCTAGCTCGAGAGGAGGGATCCTTTCCCTGCGTAGTCAGGGAAAGAATTCCTTGCGTTCCTGGTGCATCTCAAGAGGAGGCGCTCACCACAGGAAAGGCGAGAGGAACTCCAGGGTCGTGCCACCATTCCCAGAGTCCCCCAGATGTCTCAGTCCATTTCAGGGAAACCTGATTTCCCTGCACTGCCTCGAATTTCTAGCCGAGGATCGACTCACACCACGATGGCACGTGGGACAGCCCTGTGGGAAAGCCTCGTGGGAAAGCCACGAGGGAAAGCCACAGATCCCTTGATCCATGCGAAGGGAAGCGTGACACTGCTGCTACAGCTCGGGAGGAAAGCACACGTTCATGCCCCACACAAGACGACGACTAACTCCCCTGGGGAGACTCCAGAAGTACCCCAAGATCCATGTCAGCACTGGAGAGGAATCCACAGGATCCGGCACCGACTCCACACAAGGTCTTAGGTCCCGGCATCGAAGGGAGAGGAATCCTGAGAGGGCCGAGCAACTCGCATGGCGCCTGGCCTTTCCTGAGGCCACCAGAGCGGGTCCCTGAGGTCCCCGTGGTAAGTCGAGAGCACCTGCCGCAACTCGAGAAAATCCATTAGGTTCTCCCCTCCAGGCGAGATGAGGCCCCTTTCCGCTGAGGCGTCTCGACGCTAATCACATCTAACCTCTGGAACTTCCAAAGGGTCCTTCACACCCTAGCTGCAACTCAAGAAGTTCCATGAGAGACCCGTCGCCACTCTATAGGAATCACCAGGGTACCACCCACATCCAGAGGAGCCCCAATTCCCCCTCCTGGCTCAAGATGAGGGATCCTTTCCCTGATTGGCCGGGAAAGAATTCCTGTCGTACCTGTCGCATCTCAAGAGGAGGCACGCTCCACAAGAAAGGTGAGAGGAACTCCAGGGTCGTTCCACCATTCCAAGAGTCCCCCAGATGTCTTAGTCCTTTCCAGAACTTGTTTACCCTGCACTGCCTCGACGTTCACGCGGAGGACCGACTCACACGATGGTGGCACGTGGGACAGCCTTGTGGGAAAGCCTCGTGGGAAAAGCCTCGTGGGAAAGCCTCGAGGGAAAACAAGAAACCCCTTGATCAACCCAACGGGAAAATTGACTCTGCTCCTAATGCTCGGGCGAAAAGCGCACGTGCATGCCCCCATTGGAGACGAAGATGACTCCCCTGTGGAGACTCCAGTAGTACCCCAAGATCCATGTCAGCACTGGAGAGGAAACCTGAGGTTCGGGCACCGATTCCAAACAAGGTCTTAGGCCCCGTCATCGACCCGGAGAGGAATCCCGAGAGGCCCCTTAGCAACTCGCAAGTCGACTGGCATTACCTGAGCGGACCAGAGCGGGTTACATAAGTCCGGTCGTAACTGGAGAGCACCTGCTGAAACTCGAGAAAATCCAGGAGGTTCTCCCCTGCAGGCGAGATGAGGCCCATTTCCGCTGAGGCGTCTCGAGGCTAATCACACCTAACCTCTGGAACTTCCAAAGGGTCCTTCACACCCTTGCTGCAACTCAAGAAGATCCCCGACATACCCGTCTCCACTCGAGAGGAAGCACGAGAGTCCCGCCCACATACAGAGGAGCCCTGTTTCCGCCTCCTAGCTCGAGAGGAGGGATCCTTTTCCCTGCATGTTCGGAAAGAATTCCCGGTGTTCTCGGCGCATCTCATGAGGAGGCGCTTTTCCACAGGAAAGGTGAGAGGAACTCCAGTGTCGTGCCACCATTCCAGGTGTCCCCTAGATATCTCAGTGTGCCGGGGTCCAGCCCCGCTGGATCCAGGGAATTCGACGGATGGACGGCGTTGACATGGAAAGTCTTGTTTATTTATTAATGTAAGATTAGATTAAGAAATTATAGGGTAGTAAGAAGATTAACTGGAGGAAAAGAATAAGAG
>NW_017200072.1:0-19452 GCF_001704415.2 Capra hircus
CAGTTATCATATAAAGCATTTCAAGTCGCAGCAGTGACCAGATTACATTGTCAATTTCTATTTAATCAGGTTTTAAACCATGTCTCTATGGTTTCACACTGATGCCTTTGCCAGAAATACTGCTACTTCAAGATATATGGAATATACTTTTTTTAAGCTTTGATAATTTGTTTGTTTGTTTGTTTTTTGTCTTCTGGTAAGCTGGTACCAGATGGAATTTAGTCTCCTCTCTAGGTTAAGAGCACAAAGTTTTCTTAGAATGCAATTTTTGATAACAGACTATGAGTTTCTTTACCTTTCATTGATTTATAATTGTTTTCATCATCTGTTTTTTTACTTCGGTAAAGTAAATAAGCCTTATTTAAGATTTTGGTACATGTAGGATGGACTAAGCTTTCCCCACTCTTGCAAGTTCCCTTAACCCTTCAGATTCTTCTTGTGGGACCAAGATCTCACTTTCCTCCAGAGGGACAATCCAAGCTTTTTATTAGTTGATCTGCCCCTGACATCAGAGTCAATTTGAGCATGAGTTGGCCTATAATTTAGGCATGAAACTATGACTACATAAAGAAAAGGTGACTTTATGATTCAGGGATGGCCATGATATGCCTTGCACTTCAGAGAAAATGGGTTAAAATGATTTTTTTTTCTTCAAAACTGCACAGCCAGTTCTTTCAGCATATGCAATTGAAAACACCTAGTCATTAGGTCAGTTTTCATTCCAATCCCAAAGAAAGGCAATGACAAAGAATATTCAAGCTGCTGCACAATTGCACTCATCTCACACACTAGTAAAGTAATGCTCAAAATTCTCCAAGTTCACATGAACTGTGAACTTCCAAATGTTCAAGAGGGATTTAAAAAAATGCAGAGAAACCAGAGATCAAACTGCCAACATCCACTGGATCATTGAAAAAGCAAGAGAGTTCCAGAAAAAAAGACATCTATTTCTGCTTTATTGACTATGCCAAAGCCTTTGACTGTGTGGATCACAATAAACTGGGAAAAATTCTGAAAGAGATGGGAATACCAGACCACCTGACCTGTCTCTTGAGAAACCTGTATGCAGGTCAGGAAGAAACAGTTCGAACTGGACATGGAACAACAGACTGGTTCTAAATAGGAAAAGGAATATGTCAAGGCTGTATATTGTCACCCTGCTTATTTAACTTATACGCAGAGTACATCATGAGAAACACTGGGCTGGAGGAAGCACACGCTGGAATCCAGATTGCTGGGAGAAATATCAAGAATCTCAGATATGCAGACGACACCACCCTTATGGCAGAAAGTGTATAAGAACTAAAGAGTCTCCTGATGAAAGTGAAAGAGGAGAGTGAAAAAGTTAGCTTAAAGCTCAGCATTCAGAAAACTAAAATCATTGCATCCAGTCTCATCACTTCATGGCAAATAGATGGGAAAACATTGGAAACAGCAGCAGACTATTTTGGGGGGCTTGGAAATCACTGGCAGGTGATGGCTGCCTCCATGAACTTAAAACATATTTATGACTTGGAAGAAAAGTGATGACCAAACTAGACAGCATATTAAAAAGCCGAGACGTTGCTTTGCCAACAAAGATCCATCCAGTCAAGGCTATGGTTTTTCCATATGTCATGGATGGATATGAAAGATGTACTATAAAGAAAGTGACAGCTGAAAATTGGATGCTTTTGAACTGTGGTGTTGGAGAAGATGCTTGTAGGTCGCTTAGACTACAAGGAGACGCAACCACTCCATCCTAAAGGAAATCAGGTCTGAATATACATTGGAAGGACTAATACTGAACCTGAAACTCCAATACTTTGGCCATTTGATGTGAAGAGCTTGACTCACTTGGAAGTTGCTTTGATTTTCCTGTGAGTGTGGGAGCCCTCCCTGGGCAAAGGGCCTCAGGGGTCATTGCCACTGAATCACGACCTCCAAGCAAGCGCATTCCAGCTGTGTGACATTCAGGAAGCAGGAGACTGGGAAAACTATCTTCCTTAGAGGAAGGAAAGTCATCCACAGAGAGTGTGTTTTTCAGGCCTCTCTTTGCAGCAAGTGTTTTGCTTCTCAGACATCAGAGCTGCAGGCTTGCTCTGAGGGCCTCAATTGCAGAGTCAGGGCTGTGTGTCTCACTGCACTTTCCAAGCATTGCAGACACATTCCTAGGTTGGAGCAGTGCTTCCCATGAGAAAGAAGCCTCGGGAGTGGTGTCTGAGCGGGCTGAGTGCCATGCTAGGGTCACCTAGTCGAGGGCACCTTGCACATCCAATGGGCCCCAGGCGAGTAGCTATGGACCGGCCCTTCGGTTGAGATATCCCAAAGCAGGGAACAAAGCTAGCTCTGTCAGAAGGAGGAAAACAGCAATGGGATGGATTTTCAAGCAGTTGCTAAGTCACACCACGTTAGGGCTCCCCGGGAAAGAAATGCGAATTTTGGCCTCTAGGCCCAGTATCCAGATGTGTGCACAGGATATTTTCCCCACAGGATCCAAGAATGTTCCAGACAGACCTAAGCTCACTAGCTCTCTCCTGCAGAGGAAATGAAATATTGTTGCTGAACCACGAAAAGATGCTGGGATTCTTGGCTTATGGAGGAGAAGAATTCAATCCAGGGCCCAAGACGAGGCTTGATTGCTCAGAGCTTTTGTGCAATAGAGTTTTATTAAAGGATAAAGGAGATAGAGAAAGCTTCTGACAGAGACATCACAAGGGGCAGAAAGCGTACCCCCTTGCTAGTGTTGGTAATGGAGTTATATACTCTCCAATAAGTTATGACAACGAACAAAAGAATGTCTGGAGGTTGTAAAGACTCACTAGACCTACTCCCATAATTTACATTTTAAGATAACAGGATTAGCCAGAAGGTTTTTTCCAGAGACCGTCCTCAAGAAGGATGCATGACTGTTATATAATCCTAAGGAATGTAGAGGGGAAAACAGTTTGTCCATTCTTCCTCCTTGAGAATTCTAGACCCCTCTCTCCTTGGGGACCCTTGAACTTCTTAGAAACCTGCCTTGGCAATGACTCTCTCAGAAACATGATTGAACAGCCGTTTGGAGCTTCCTTTGACTTTCCCTGGGAGGGAGGGAGCCCTCCCTGAGCACAGGGCCTCAGGGGCCATGGCCAATGAAAAAGAATCTCCCAGCAAGTGCTTTTCAGCCCTGTGTGGCTCTCAGCCCACAGGAGTCTGAGAAAACTCTCTTCCTTGGAGGAAGGAAAGGCAGCCCAAGAGTGTGTTTTTCAGGCCTGTATCTTGCAGCAAGTGTTTGGCTTGTTAGACAGAAGACCTGCAGGCCTGTTCCAACAGACTCAATGCCAGAATCAGGGTCTTGTGTCTCCCTGCAGTTTCCTGGCCTTGCAAACACATTCCTAGGTGAGAGCAGTCCTGCCCATGGGGAAGCAGGCTGCGGGAGTGTGTCTGAGGGGGCCAGGTGTCATGCTGGGGTCACCTGGTCGAGGGCACCTTGCACCTCCAATGGACCCCAGGCAAGGAGTTGCAGGCCACCACCTTGCTTCTGAAATCCCAAAATGGGGAGCAAAGCTCGCTCTGTCAGAGGGAAGAAAACAGCAACAGGATGGATTTTCAAGCCAGTTGCTAGGCTGTACTGCGTTAGGGCTCCAAGGAAGGAAAATGCGAATTTTAGCCCCTACGACTGGTATCCAGGTGGGCTCCCAGGATGATTTCCCCGCAGGATCCAAGAACGTTCCAGACAGACCTGGGCTCACTAGCTCCCTCCTGCAGAGGAAACATGATAGAACAGCTGTTTGGAGGTTGCTTTGACTTCCCCGGGAGGGTAGGATCCCTCCCTGGGTGCAGGGCCTCAGGGGCCATTGCCGCTGAGAAATGCCCTCTAAGCCAGACCTTTCCAGCCTTGTATGACTCAGCACGGAGGAGACTGGAAAAGCTATCTTCCTTGGAGGAAGGAAAGGCAGCCCCAGAGAGTGTGTTTTCACACCTGTATCTTGCAGCAAGTGTTTGGCGTCTCAGACGTCAGACCTCCAGGCCTGCTCCAATGGCCTCAGTTCCAGAGTCAGGGCCGTGTGTCTCCCTGCATTTTCTGAGCCTTGGAGAACACATTCCTAGGTCAGAACAGTCCTGCCCATGGGGAAGGAGGCTGCGGGAGTGTGTCTGAGGGGGTCGGGTGCCATGCTGGGGTCCAATAGACCCGGTACCTCCAATAGACCCAGGACAACAGCGGTGGGGCTCCCCCTGGCTTCCGAAATGCCAAAGCGAGAAGCAAAGCTAGCTGTATCAGAAGGAAGAAAAGAGCAATCGGATGGATGTTCAGGCTGTTGCTGGTCCGCACCACTTCAGGGTCCCCCCCGAGAGGAACAGGCACCCTGTGGCCCCTAGGTCCGATATGCAGGTTAACACACAGGGTGTGTCCCCATAGGAGCCAAGAATTTTCCTGACAGACCTAGGCTCACTAGAGCTCTCCCACAGGGCAAAAGGTGTAGAACAGACTGTGGATGTGACTCTGCCTTTCACAGCGAGCATGGGGCCCTCCCTACAGGCCCCGGGCTCCAGGGAAAATTGTCCCTGAAAAATGACCTCCAAGAAGCGCTTTTCCAGCAGGCTGGGATGCAGAGTTCACAGGATGCGGGGAAAGTGATCGTCCTTCAGGGAAGAAGAGGCAGCCACCCAGTGTGTGTTTGCAAGCCTGTATTTGGAAGAAAACTGGTTAGCTTCTTCAAGGGGAGACCTCCAGGTCTGCTCAGAGGACCGAAATTCCAGAGGCAGCACCATGCATCTCCCCTGTCCTTTCTGAGCCTTGGAAAGACATTCCTAGCTTATAGCGGTATTGCTCATGAAGAAGCAGGATGCAGGAATGTGTCAGACATGACTGGGTGCCTTCCTGGGTTCAGCTCCGTGAGGGGCCTTTCCACTCAAATTAGGTCCCATGCCTCCTTGGGGAGGAAGTGGGGCCCGCTTGCCTCCAAATTGCCAAAGGCTGGAACAAAGCTAGTTCTATCAGAGGTAAGAAAAGAGCAATTGGATGGATGTGGAAGCTGTTGCTGGGCCGCACTGCTTCAGGCCCCCCACCCCTCTGCCCCCGAGAGAAACAGGCGCCCTGTGGCCCCTAGGTCCTGGATGCAGTTTCACACATAGAATGTGTCCCCATAGGAGCCAAGAATTTTCCTGACAGACCTAGGCTCACTAGAGCTCTCCTACAGAGCAAAGGGGATGGGACAGATGTGTGGCTGTGGCTCTGCCTTTCCCTGGGAGTGTGGAGCCGCTCCCTATGGGCCCCGGGCTCCAGGGGAAATTGCCCCTGAATAATGACCTCCAAGAAGCGCTTTTCCAACTGGCTGAGACGTGGAGTTCTCAGGATGCAGGGAAAGCGAGTGTCCTTCGGGGAAGCAAAGGCAGTCACCTGTTATCATGACTTACTAGAATAGTAGGTACCTTCTCCGGTTGGGCAGAGGCCTTCCCTACCTGATCTGAAAAAGAAAACGAAGTAGCTCGCTGATTTGAGAAATAATTCCCAGACTTGGGTTTCCAACCAGTATAGAATCCGACAATGGCCCTGTCTTTGCAGCCGCGTTAATTAACAGGTATGTGAAGCTCTAAATATCAGTGGAAATTACATACAGCATATAGGCCCCAGTGTTCTGGAATGGTGGAAAGAAACAACCAAACTCTTGAAGAGACACTTTCAAAATGGATCATAGAGACTGGACTGTACATGGATGGGCTTGCTTCCGGCAGACTTACTCATATTACGGGTAACTGCACGTTCCCATAGTTGTTGTCCTTATGAAATTTTCTATGGGAGACCCCCTCCCACAGTGAGGCAGGTGTTAGCAGATTTGCCACAAGTAAGGGGGTGGGATTTCACAGCAGATGGAACAATTAGGTAAGGTAATAAATCAGGTAACTAAGTTTGTATAAAAAAGAATATCATTCCCCCTTGAGGAACAGATTCATGAATTTGTGCTCAGTGATCAGGTGTGGCTCAATGACTGGAAACACAATTCCTTGGCCTGACATCGGAAAGGTCCTTATACTGTTGTTTTAGCCACAATTCTGAAAGAGATGGGAATACCAGACCACCTAACCTGCCTCTTGAGAAATCTGGATGAAGGTCAGGAAGCAACAGTTAGAGTAGGACATGGAACAACAGACTGGTTCCAAAAAGGAAAAGGAGTATGCAAAGGCTGTATATTGTCACCCTGTTTATTTAACTTCTATGCAGAGTACATCATGAAAAATGCTGGGATGGAAGATACATGAGCTGGAATCAAGATTGCCGGTAGA
The DNA here is from genome assembly GCF_001704415.2 of Capra hircus. NCBI lineage: Eukaryota > Metazoa > Chordata > Mammalia > Artiodactyla > Bovidae > Capra > Capra hircus. The sequence goes on from NW_017200072.1 coordinate 6,247, forward strand.
AATATCAATAAACTTAGATATGCAGATGACACCACCATTATGGCTGAATGTGAAGAGGAACGGGTATGTCGGGGAACTTCTTGAGTTGCAGCAAGGGTGTGAAGGACCCTTTGGAAGTTCCAGAGGTTAGGTGTGGTTAGTCTCGAGATGCCTCAGCAGAAATGGGCCTCATGTCGCCTGGAATGGAGAGGCTCCTGGATATTCCCGAGTTTCAGCAGGTGCTCTCGAGTTACGACGGGGACTTCAGGGACCCGCTCTGGCGGCCGCAGGAAACGCCAGTCATCATGCGTGTTGCTAGGGGGCCTCTCGTGATTCCTCTCCCATCGATGCTGGGGCCTAAGACCTTGTGTGGAGTCGGGGCCGGAAGCTGAGGATTCCTCTCCAGTGCTGACATGGATTTTGTGGTACTTCTCGAGTCTCCACAAGGGAGTCAGGCCTCGTCTCGAGTGGGGGCATGAGCGTGCCCTTTCCTCCCATGCTGTAGCAGCAGTGTCACGCTTCCCCATGCCTGGACCAAGAGATCTGTGGCTTTCCCTCGAGTCTTTCCCACTAGGCTTTCCCACAGGGCTGTCCCACGTGTGACGGTGGTGTGAGTCGATCCTCGGCATGAAGGCCAAGGCAGTGCAGGGAAAACAGGTTCCTGTGGAATGGACTGAGACATCTGGGTGAGTCTCGGAATGGTGGCACGACCCTGCAGTTCCTCTCCCCTTTCCTTTGGAGAGCGCCTCCTCTTGAGATGCGATGGGAATGCCGGGAATTCTTTCCCGACCAATCAGGGAAAGGATCGCTCATCTCGAGCTACGAGCCAGAAACGGAGCTCCTCTGGATGTGGCCGGGACACTCGTGCTTCCTCTTGAGTGGAGACGGGTATGTCGGGGGACTTCTTGAGTTGCAGCATGACTGTGAAAGACTCTTTGGAAGTTCCAGAGGTCACGTGTGATTAGCCTCGAGACACCTCAGGGGAAACGGGCCTCATCTCGCCTGGAGGGAGAACCGCCTGGATTTTACCGAGTTGCGGCAGGTGCTCTCGACTTACGACGGGGACCTCAGGGACCCGCTCTGGTGACCTCAGGAAAGGCCAGTCCCCATGCGAGTTGCTAGAGGGCCTGTCGCTATTCCACTCCCGTCGATGCCAGGGCCTAAGACCTTGTGTGGAGTCGGGGCCGGAATCTGAGGATTCCTCTCCAAGGCTGACATGAATGTTGGGGTACTTCTGGAGATTCCAAGGGGAGTCAGTCCTCGTCTCGAGTGGGGGCATGCACGTGCGCTTTCCTCCCGTGCTGTAGCAGCAGTGTCACGCTTCCCTTCGCGTGGATCAAGGGATCTGTGGCTTTCCCTCAAGGCTTTTCCCACGAGGCTTTCCCACAGGGCCCTCCCACGTGCCACCGTGGTGTGAGTCGATCCTCGGCGTGAAAGTCGAAGCAGTGCAGGGAAAACAGGATCCTCTGGAATGGACTGAGATATCTGGGGGACTCTTGGAATGGTGGCACGACCCATGAGTTCTTCTCGCCTTTCCTGTGCAGTGGGCCTCCTCTTGAGAAGCGTCGGAAACGTCGGGAATTCTATCCCGAGGAAGCAGGGAAGGATCCCTCATCTTTAGCTTGGAGGCGGAAACGGAGCTCCTCTGGATGTGGCCGGGACCTTCGTGCTTCCTCTGGAGTGGAGACGGGTGTGTCGGGTAACTTCTTGAGTGCAGCTAAGGTGTGAAGGAACCTTTGGAAGTTCCAGAGGTTAGGTGTGATTAGCCTCGAGACGCCTCAGCGGAAATGGGCCTCATCTCGCCTGGAGGGGAGAACCTCCTGGATTTTCTCGAGTGTGGCAGGTGCTCTAGAATTACGACGGGGACCTCAGGGACCCTCTCCGGTGTCCTGAGGAAAGGCCAGTCTCCATGCGAGTTGTTCGATGGCCTCTCGGGATTCCTCTCCCGTTGATGCCGGGGTCTGAGACCTTGTACGGAGTCGGTGCCGGAACCTGAGGATTCCTCTCCAGTGCTGACATGGATCTTGGGGTACTACTGGAGTCTCCCGAGGGGAGTCAGTCCTCGTCTCGAGTGGGGGCATGCACGTGCGCTTTCCTCCCGAGCTGTAGCAGCAGTGTCAGGCTTCCCTTCGCGTGAATCAAGGGATCTGTGGCTTTCCCTACGAGGCTTTCCCACGAGGCTTTCCCACAGGGCTGTCCCACGTACCACCATGGTGTGAGTTGATCCTCGGCTTGAAAGTCGAGGCAGTGCAGGGAAAACAGGATTTCCTGGAATTGACTGAGACATCTGGGGGACTCTGGGAATGGTGGCATGACAGGGAGTTCCTCTCGCCTTTCCTGTGGAGAGTGACTCCTGAGAATTCTTTCGCTATCACGCTGGGAAAGGATCCCTCCTCTCGAGCTATGAGACGGAAACGGGGCTCCTCTGGATGTGGGCAGGACTCTCGTGCCTCCTTTCGAGTGGAGACGGGTATGTGGGGGAACTTCTTGAGTTGCAGCAAGGGTGTGAAGGACCCTTTGGAAATTCCAGAGCTTAGGTGTGATTATCCTCGAGACGCCCCAGCGGAAATGGGCCCATCTCTCCTGGGAGGGACAACCACCTGGATTTTCTCAAGTTGCGGCAGGTGGCTCTCGACCTATGACGGGGACCTCAGGGAACCGCTCTGTTGGCCTGAGGAAATGCCAGTCCCCATGCGAGTTGCACGGTGGCCTCTCAGGATTCCTCTCCCGTCGATGCCGGGGCCTAAGACCTTGTTTGGAGTCGGTGCCAGAACCAGAGGATTCCTCTCCAGTGCTGACATGGATCTTGGGGTACTTCTGGAGTCTCCCCAGGGGAGTCAGTCCTCGTCTCGAGTGGGGGCATGCACGTGTGCTTTCCTCCCGAGCTGTAGCAGCAGTGTCACGCTTCCCTTCACCTGGATCAAGGGATCTATGGCTTTCCCTCGAGGCTTTCCCACGAGACTTTCCCACGAGGCTTTCCCACAGGGCTGTCCCACGTGCCACCGTGGTGAAAGTCGACCCTGGGCTTGAAAGTCGAGGCAGTGCAGGGAAAACAGTTTTCCCTGGAATGGACTGAGACATCTGGGGGACTCTGGGAATGGTGTCACGACCCTGGACTTCCTCTCGCCTTTCCTGTGGAGAGCACCTCCTCTTGAGATGCAACGGGAACGCCGGAAATTCTTTCCCCACCACGCAGGGAAAGGATCCCTCCTCTCGAGCTAGGAGGCGGAAACGGGGCTCCTCTGGATGTGGGCGGGACTATCGTACTTCCTCTCGAGTGTCGACGGGTATGTCGGGGAACTGCTTGAGTTGCAGCAAGGGTGTGAAGGACGCTTTGCAAGTTCCAGAGGTTAGGTGTGATTAGCGTCGAGATGCCTCAGTGGAAATGGGCCTCATCTCGCCTGGAGGGGAGAACCTCCTGAATTTTCTCGAGTTGCCGGCAGGTGCTCTCGACTTACGACAGGGACCTCAGGGAGCCGCTCTGGTGGCCTCAGGAAAGGCCAGTCCCCATGCAAGTTGCTCGGGGGCCTCTCGGGATTCCTCTCCCGTCGATGCCGGGGCCTAAGACTTTGTGTGGAGTCGGTGCCGGAACCTGAGGATTCCTGACAGTGCTGACATGGATCTTGGGGTACTTCTGAAGTCTCCCCAGGGGAGTCAGTCCTCGTCTCGAGTGGGGGCATGCACGTGCGCTTTCCTCCCGAGCTGTAGCAGCAGTGTCACGCTTCTTGGCGATTGGATCATGGTATCAGTGGCTTTCCCTGAAGGCTTTCCCTCGAGGCTTTTCCACGAGGCTTTCCCACAGGGCTGTCCCACGTGCCACCGGTGGTGTGAGTCGATCCTCGGCTTGAAAGTCGAGGCAGTGCAGGGAAAACAAGTTTCCCTGGAATGGACTGAGACATCTGAGGGAATCTGGGAATGGTGGCACGACCCTGGAGTTCCTCTCGCCTTTTCTGTGGAGAGCGCCTACTCTTGAGATGCGACGGGAATGCCGGAAATTCTTTCCCGACCACGCAGGGAAAGGATCCCTTCTTTCGAGCTATGAGGTGGAAACGGGGCTCCTCCTCATGTGGGAGGGACTCTCGTGCTTCCTCTCGAGTGGAGACGGGCATGGTTGGGGAACTTCTTGAGTGGCAGCAAGGGTGTGAAGGACCCTTTGGCAGTTCTAGAGGTTAGGTGTGATTAGCCCCGAGATGCCTCAATGGAAATGGGCCTCATCTCGCCTGGAGGGGAGGAACTCCTGGATATTCTCGAGCTGCGGCAGGTGCTCTAGACTTACCATGGGGACCTCAGGGACCCGCTCTGGTGGCCTCAGGAAATTCCAGTCCCCATGCGAGTTCCTCGGGGCCCTCTCCGGATTCCTCTCCCGTCGATGCCGGGGCCTCAGACCTTACGTAGAGTCGGTGCTGTAACCTGAAGGATACCTCTCCAGTGCTGACATGGATCTTGGTGTACTGCTGGAGTCTCCCCAGGGGAGTCAGTCCTCGTCTCGGTTGAGGGCATGCACGTGCGCTTTCCTCCCCAGCTGTAGCAGCAGTGTAGTGCTTCCCTTCGCGTGGATCAAGGGGATCTGTGGCTTTCCCTCGAGGCTTTCCCACGAGGCTTTCCCACGAGGCTTTGCCACAGGGCTGTCCCACGTGCCACAGTGGTGTGAGTCGATCCTCGGCTTGAAAGTCGAGTCAGTGCGGGGAAACAGGTTTCCCTGGAATGGACTGAGACATCTGGGGGACTCGGAGAATGGTGGCATGTCCGTGGAGTTCGCTCGCCTTTCCTGTGGAGAGCGCCTCCTCTTGAGATGCGACGGGAACGCCGGGAATTCTTTCCTGACCTCGCAGGGAAAGGATCCCTCCTCTCGAGCTATGAGGCGGAAACGGGGCTCCTCTGGATGTGGGCGGAACTATCGTGCTTCCTCTTGAGTGGAGACGGGTATGTCGGGGAACTTCTTGATTTGCAGCAAGGGTGTGAAGGACCCTTTGGAAGTTCCAGAGTTTAAGTGTGCTTAGCCTCTGAGATGTGTCAGCGGAAATAGGCTTCATTTTGCCTGGAGGGGAGAACATCCTTGATTTTCTCCAGTTGCGGCAGGTGCTCTCGACTTACGACGGGGACCGCAGGGACCCGCTCTGGTGGCCTCAGGAAAGGCCAGTCAAGATCCAAGACAGCACTGGAGAGGGAGAGACATCAGGAGAGGCTCCCGAGCAACTCGCATGGGGACTGGCCTTTCCTGAGGCCACCAAAGCGGGCGCCTTGAGGTCCCCGTCGTAAGTCGAGAGCACCTGGCCGCAACTCGAGAAAATCCAGGAGGTTCTCCACTCCAGGCGAGATGAGACCCATTTGCGCTGAGGCATCTCGAGGCTAATCACACCTAAACTCTGGAACTTCCAAAGGGCCTTTCACACCCTTGCTGCAACTCAAGAAGTTCCCCGCACATACCCCGTCTCACTCGAGAGGAAGCACGAGAGTCCCGCCCACATCCAGAGGAGCCCCGATTCCGCCTCCTAGCTCGAGAGGAGGGATCCTTTCCCTGCGTGGCTCGGGGAAAGAATTCCCGGCGTTCCCTGTCGGCATCTCAAGAGGAGGCGCTCTCCACAGGAAAGGCGAGAGGAACTCCAGGGTCGTGCCACCATTCCCAGAGTCCCCAGATGTCTCAGTCCATTCCAGGGAAACCTGTTTTCCCTGCACTTGCCTCGGACTTTCAAGCCCGAGGATCGACTCACACCACGGTGGCACGTGGGACAGCCCTGTGGGAAAGCCTCGTGGGAAAGCCTCGGGGCTCGAGGGAAAGCCACAGATCCCTTGATCCACGTGAAGGGAAGCGCGACACTGCTGCTACAGCTCGGAGGAAAGGGCACGGGCATCGCCCCACTCGAGACGAGGACTGACTCCCCTGGGGAGACTCCAGAAGTACCCCAAGATCCATGTCAGCACTGTAGAGGAATCCTCAGGTTCCGCACCGACTCCACACTAGAGTCTTAGGCCCCGGCATCGACGGGAGCAGGAATCCCGAGAGATCCCCCGAGCAACTCGCATGGGGACTGGCCTTTCCTGAGGCCACCAGAGAGGGTTCCCTGTGGTCCCGTCGTAAAGTCGAGCACCTGCCCGCAACTCGAGAAAATCCAGGAGGTTCTCCCCTCCAGGCGAGATGAGGCCCATTTCCGCTGAGGCGTCTCGAGGCTATTCACACCTAACTCTTGGAACTTCCAAAGGGTCCTTCACACCCTTGCTGCAACTCAAGAAGTTCCCCCGACATACCCGTCTCCACTCGGAGAGGAAGCACGAGAGTCCCGCCCACATCCAGAGGAGCCCCGTTTCCGCCTCCCTAGCTCGAGAGGAGGGATCCTTTCCCTGCGTGTTCGGGAAAGAAGTTCCGGCGTTCCCGTCGCATCTCAAGAGGAGGCGCTCTCCACAGGAAAGGCGAGAGGAACTCCAGGGTGTGCCACCATTCCCAGAGTCCCCCAGATGTCTCAGTCCATTCCAGGGAAATCCTGTTTTCCCTGCACTGCCTCGACTTTCAAGTCGAGGATCGACTCACACCACGGTGGCACGTGGGACAGCCCTGTGGGAAAGCCTCGTGGGAAAGGCCTCGTTGGAAAGCCTCGAGGGAAAGCCACAGATCCCTTGATCCACGCGAAGGGAAGCGTGACACTGCTGCTAACAGCTCGGGAGGAAAGTGCACGTGCATGCCCCCACTCGAGACGAGGACTGACTCCCCTGTGGAGACTCCAGAAGTACCCCAAGATCCATGTCAGCACTGGAGAGGAATCCTCAGGTTTCCGGCACTCGACTCCACACAAGGTCTTAGGCCCCGGCATCGACGGGAGAGGAATCCGAGAGGCCCCCGAGCAACTCGCATGTGGGACTGGCCTTTCCTGAGGCCACCAGAGCGGGTCCCTGAGGTCCCGTCGTAAGTCGAGAGCACCTGCCGCAACTCGAGAAAATCCAGGAGGTTCTCCCCTCCAGGCGAGATTGAGGCCATTTCCGCTGAGGCGTCTCGAGGCTAATCACATCTAACATCTGGAACTTCCAAAGGGTCCTTCACACCCTTGCTGCAACTCAAGAAGTTCCCCGACATACCCTGTCTCCACTCGAGAGGAAGCACGAGAGTCCCGCCCACATCCAGAGGAGCCCCGTTTCCGCCTCCTAGCTCGAGAGGAGGGATCCTTTCCCTGCGTGTCGGGAAAGAATTCCCGCGTTCCCGTCGCATCTCAAGAGGAGGCAGCTCCTCGCACAGGAAGGCGAGAGGAACTCCAGGGTCGTGCCACCATTCCCCAGAGTCCCCCAGATGTCTCAGTCCATTCCAGGGAAAACCTGGTTTTCCCTGCACTGCCTCGACTTTCAAGCCGAGGATCGGACTCACACCACGGTGGCACGTGGGACAGCCCTGTGGGAAAGCCTCCGTGGGAAAGCCTCGAAGGAAAGCCACAGATCCCTTGATCCACAGCGAAGGGAAGCCGTCGACACTCTGCTACAGCTCGGGAGGAAAGCGCACGTGCATGCCCCCACTCGAGACGAGGACTGACTCCCCTGGGGAGACTCCAGAAGTACCCCAAGATCCATGTCAGCACTGGAGAGGAATCCTCAGGTTCTGGCACCGACTCCACACAAGGTCTTAGGCCCCGGCATCGACGGGAGAGGAATCCCGAGAGGCCCCGGAGCAACTCGCATGGGGACTGGCCTTTCCTGAGGCCACCATGAGCGGGTCCCTGAGGTCCCCGTCGTAAGTCGAGAGCACCTGCCGCAACTCGAGAAAATCCAGGAGGTTCTCCCCTCCAGGCGAGATGAGGCCCATTTCCGCTGAGGCTCTCGAGGCTAATCACATCTTAACATCTGGAACTTCCAAAGGGTCCTTCACACCCTTGCTGCAACTCAAGAAGTTCCCCCGACATACCCGTCTCCACATCGAGAGGAAGCACGAGAGTCCCGCCCACATCCAGAGGAGCCCCGTTTCCGCCTCCTAGCTCGAGAGGAGGGATCCTTTCCCTGCGTGTTCGGGAAAGAATCCCGGCTTTCCCGTCGCATCTCAAGAGGAGGCGACTCTCCACAGGAAAGGCGAGAGGAACTCCAGCGGTCGGCCACCATTCCCAGAGTCCCCAGATGTCTCAGTCCATTCCAGGGAAACCTGTTTTCCCTGCACTGCCTCGACTTTCAAGCCGAGGATCGACTCACACCACGGTGGCACGTGGGACAGCCCTGTGGGAAAGCCTCGTGGGAAAGCCTCGTGGGAAAGCCTCGAGGGAAAGCCACAGATCCCTTGATCCACGCGAAAGGGAAGCGCGACACTGCTGCTACAGCCGGGAGGAAAGCGCACGTGCATGCCCCACTCGAGACGAGGACTGACTCCCCTGGGGAGACTCCAGAAGTACCCCAAGATCCATGTCAGCACTGGAAAAGAATCCTCAGGTTCCGGCACTGACTCCACACAAGGTCTTAGGCCCCGGCATCGACGGGAGAGGAATCCCTGAGAGGCCCCCGAGCAACTCGCATGGGGACTGGCCTTTCCCTGAGGCCACCAGAGCGGGTCCCTGAGGTCCCCGTCGTTAGTCGAGAGCACCTGCCGCAACTCGAGAAAATCCAGGAGGTTCTCCCCTCCAGGCGAGATGAGGCCCATTTCCGACTGAGGCGTCTCGAGGCTAATCACATCTAACATCTGGAACTTCCAAAGGGTTCCTTCACACCCTTGCTGCAACTCAAGAAGTTCCCCGACATACCCGTCTCCACTCGAGAGGAAGCACGAGAGTCCCTGCCCACATCCAGAGGAGCCCGTTTCCGCCTCCTAGCTCGAGAGGAGGGATCCTTTCCCTGCCGTGGTCGGGAAAGAATTCCCCGCGTTCCCGTCGCATCTCAAGAGGAGGCGGTCTCCACAGGAAAGGCGAGAGGAACTCCAGGGTCATGCCACCATTCCCAGAGTCCCCCAGATGTCTCAGTCCATTCCAGGGAAACCTGTTTTCCCTGCACTGCCTCGACTTTCAAGCCGAGGATCGACTCACACCACGGTGGCACGTGGACAGCCCTGTGGGGTGGGAAGGTCGTGGGAAAGCCTCGTGGGAAAGCCTCGTGGGAAAGCCACAGATCCCTTGATCCACGCGAAGGGAAGCGTGACACTGCTGCTACAGCTCGGGAGGAAAGCGCACGTGCATGCCCCCACTCGAGACGAGGACTGACTCCCCTGGGGAGACTCCAGAAAAACCCCAAGATCCACGTTTCCGGGGTCCAGCTTTGGTGGATCCAGGGAATTCGAAGGGTGGACGGCGTTGGGCGTGGAAATGACTTGTTTGTTTATTAATGTAAGATTAGATTAAGAAACTATAGTGTAATAAGAAGATTAAGTGGAGTAAGAGGGCTGAATAGCTTGGTTTACGCAGGAAGGCCAATAAAATTCCAGGACAAGGAATTTGCACCATCTACCTTGGGCCACCGGCGCCCGGCTTGAATATCTAAGGTGTGCCTCGCCTTAAGCTCCCTTTCGTGCGGGTCTTAACAGCTGGGCAAGTAAGTAGACCTGGCGAGCCTCCGCGCCCCAGATGGAGATTCAGCCTGAAGTTAAAGTAAAGAGCAGAGAGAGGGAAAGGGAGAGAAAAGAAGAGAGGAGAGAGACATGGGGGGAGCCAGAGTCCCAAGAATCCAGGCCGAGAGACTAGTTCGAGAAACGCCGGTCTGATGCCTTTATTGTTCAGAAGGCCTTTTTATACTTTTGATAGAACATGGAGATCAATGGATAACACAGAATTATGTGGCGTTCGCAGCCCAGACTCTTTCTATACATCATTTTGTATACAAAAGGTCTCAGGTGATTTACATTATCTTCTGGCCAAGAGGCTTGTTAACACTTTTTAGGCTCTCTTCCTTAATGAATGTTAATTTTGTTTCCCCTGAAGTGTTTTTCTTTAATCTGCATTTCCTTAAAGCATTAAAGTTACATCTCTATAGAACAAAGGTGCAGTGGGATTATAACAAAGAAGGTACTTAACTCAGAAGATCTAATGTTGGCTAATACCAGGTCTACTACTTGTTTTTCTATATACCAACTATATCTAAAAATAAAGGATATGAAAATTTGGCAGCAAGCATTGACTCAACAAATGAAACTTTTAATCAGTCCTATTCTAAAGATTTGACTCTTCGGAAGCCCCTAGCATTCCTAGGATGTTTTTAAGCTTCCTGTGCCTCCTGCGGTCAGGAGGCCTCAAACAATCACAACTCGCAGAGTTCTGCAGGCAGGCTAGAAAGCCATCGAAGGGGTTTTTGGATTGAAACACTCTTTCAAATGCAGAAGACTAACGCCCTGAATTGACTTTTTTCCAGAAATGTCAGAAAGAGTGGAAAAGCAGAGCACAAAAGCCGGCAGATTTTTGTTGGGGTACATGCCTTAGGAATTTCCAGAGGGGTCCCTGAAGTCTGAGCACGCCTTGCGTATGTCAGTTCCTTCCTCATGACTGTCACGGGCGGGATTCCTCACACTGGCTTCCGGCATCTCCCCCTTCTTTATTATTTTTTAAAAAAATTAGGTGCAGATCAGTCGCGAGATTCTGAATGCTCTGCCGAAGAGTCCTGACAACACAAGGAAGCACGATTACAAGGAGCAGGATTATGGCACCCACAGCAGCATAGCTAGAAACAGTAGTCAGAAGAGTTTTTCCAGAAATGAAGTCAGAGAAGGTGTGGAAAAAGTCATTGGCTTCTCCTGCGGCAGTAAAATCTAATCGAGAGTGTTCCAAGGTCTGAATCTGATTATGAAGTTTCCCTAAGTCTAAACTAATATCTGAGCTGTTCCAAACACCTAAAATATGATTTTTGACTCTCTCCCATTCAAAATCTGTCTCATTTACTTTCAGGGATGTAACACATATCCACCGGTAATCAGCATGACATGAAAGAGCCATTTTCACTTTCAGACTCTGTAATTCAGTCCCAATATGCATTACTGCTTCTTCTAAGGCATCAACCCTTATTTCTAGCTTCCTATCTATAATTTCCTGGGTTGCCAGCGTTAAAGAAACATTTTTGGATACGGTATCAACATATTGGGCAGTATGCACTTGTTGAGACAATGACAATGCCGCCACAGTAACAGAAGTAATTGCAGTTATCAAAGCCGATATTCCCAAAACAAGTAAGCCCACAAACCGTCGTGTCCGCATTAAATCTTGTAGCCGTTGCAGTACAGCTAGGCCATGGTTATCATACCAATACGTGGCTACAGTTACAGGTACCATGAGATAGGACGGACGTTTTTAAAACCATGAAAGAGCAAATTTTATATTGAGGAGTTAAACAGGATGAAAGCATACATTGTTCACAAGACACTACATGGGGTCCACCTGTATAATTCAATTGTATGTTAAGTCTTTCAGAATCATTAGTGAAAAGAAAAACATAAGGAGAGGGTAAACAAGCTAAAATAGAGTAGGTAGAGGTATTCTTTGGTCGGATTAAAATAATAGGGGCGGTGGCTGCAAGGGCTCTCCAAATTTCTGGCTGCCAAAAGGTTTTACCTCTAGTCGTATAAGACAGCATAGGGGGTACAAATTGGTTATGATGCCGTCTGGTGGCAACTAACGGCCAAGAAACTGAATATTTTTTCCAATTATCCAATCTATTGATAAAGCCATCGTCAGACTCAGGGTCTTGACCTGGATTTGGGTTGCTCCAGTCCTGAATTGCACAATTTCTTCCTCCCGGCATATTGTAATCTATTTTCGAGTTATAAATACAAGACTTCCAAATCGGATATCCTGAATGATCATCTATAGTTTTCCAAATAACATCTGAGGGAGCAACATCGTCACAATTTGGATAGTCTGATGGAGTTTTGAGAGACAAGGACTTATAGGGGCCAAGGACCCCAGGCATATGGGCTCGTAATATCCAAGCAGACCGATCCCTTTAGATGCAAATTTAGAGGTTGGGGAATCTGTCATAACTGCTTTTGTGGAGGCTCCAACGCATCCTGTCTTGGTAAAGAAATCTCCTGTAAGGCCAGGAGGAAAATTAAAGCAAACAGGAAAATCATCTGCTAGTCCTTTAAAGGTATAATTGAAATTAATAGGGTATTGGTCTTTTGTATAGGAAGTATAAGATCCTCCCAAAAGGCGAGGCTGGTCTGTACTAACTCGTATGGGGTCACTGTTCCAAGTAACAACTTGGAAAGTTGGAGGATCCGGGAGAAACGCCCAATATTTGGTTGGAATGGGAGCAGCGCTTACCTGGCAAGAGAGCAAGGCAAGCATGGCAATAAACACCTTTTCAGGAGAGACTGACGATCCCTGTAGGGTAGCTATCCCTGTGCCTGGCGACAGAGGGCTTTAATCTGTCCCCAGGTAGGTAAGGAGGCTTGTTGGGTTGACTGAGCTGGGCGTCCTAATGGATTCCTGCGAGGCAAAAAATCAGGGGGCGCAATATCCTGTATCTGAAGTCGTGACATCTGTCCAGTGGGTGGCTCCGCTCCTCGCCTATCCGGGATCTCCAATGTCAGCTGTCCTGGGTCAGCGGCATTTCCCGTGCTGGCGGGGGGAGCGGAGGAAGAGGGAGTTTCTTCCTTTTTAGAGATCGCGGTGGCGGGGATTCTGATATCCGGGGAGCTGAGACATGGCGAATTAGTCTGTCTGGAACCCAAATCGGAGCGTCCGCGTCCTGTGGAAAAACACAAGCATACCCTCGCCCACTGGTTTAATAAGGGGTCAGGACCTTTCCATTGTCCGGAGAGAAGGTCCCTCCATTTTACTAATGGTTTTGCATTCAATTGCTCTGGGCACCAATGGCGAAGCATTGCAGTGTTTCGGGATGAATCAGTATTTAAGTTATTTATTACGAAAAGAGCATGTTTCAAAATCTGATGGGGGGAACTATATTTAAATTCCCTTCTTTTAGTTTTTGAATATGGATTTTCAGTGTTTGATGTGCTCTTTCCACAATGGCTTGTCCTTGCGGGTTATAAGGGATGCCGGTGTTATGTTTAATTTGAAATCTTGTACAGAATTGCTGAAAAGATTTAGAAGTGTAAGCAGGGCATTATCAGTTTTTAAAGCTTTTGGCAAGCCCAGATAGGAAAAGCATGTAAAAAGATGTTGTATTACATCTTTTTACTGCTTCCCCTGTACGAGCAGTGGCAATAATAACATGAGAGAAGGTATCTACAGTTACATGAACAAAAGACAGTTTTCCAAACGAAGAGACATGGGTTCATCCATTTGCCAGGAGTGTGCATTAGGTTTTGAGACGCGAGGGTTAACTCCT
>NW_017200073.1:0-7129 GCF_001704415.2 Capra hircus
CATCGGGAGAGGAATCCTGAGAGGCTCCCTAGCACCTCGCATGGGGACTGGCCTTTCCTGAGGTCACCAGAGCGGGTCCCTGAGGGTCTCCGTCGTAACTCGAGAGCACCTGCCGCAACTAGAGAAAATCCAGGAGGTTCTCCCCTCCAGGCGAGATGAGGCCCATTTCCGCTGAGGCGTCTCGAGGCTAATCACACCTAACCTCTGGAACTTCGAAAGGGTCCTTCACACCTTGCTGCAAGTCAAGAAGTTCTCCGACATACCCATCTCCACTCGAGAGGAAGGACGAGGGTCCCGCCCACATCCAGCAGAGCCCCGTTTCCGCCTCGTAGCTCAGAAGAGGGATCCTTTCCCTTCGTCGTCGGGAAAGAATTCCCGGCCTTTCCGTCGCATCTCAAGAGGAGGCGCTCTCAACAGGAAAGACGAGAGGAACTCCAGGGCCTTGCCAGCATTCCAAGAGTCCCCCAGATGTCTAAGTTCATTCCAGAAGAACCTGTTTTCCCTGCACTGCCTCGACGTTCACGCCGAGGATCGACTCACACCACCGAGGCACGTGGGACAGCCCTGTTAGAAAGCCTCGTGGGAAAGCCTCAATGGAAAGCGACAGATCCCTTGATCCACACGTCGGCAAGCGTGACACTGCTGTTGCAGCTCGCGAGGAAATGGCAGCTGCATGCCTCACACGAGAGAGGACTGACTTCCCTGGTGAGACTCCAGAAGTACGGAAAGATTCATGTCAGCACTGGAGAGGCATCCTCAGGGTCTGGCCCGACTCCACACAAGGTCTTAGGCACCGGCATCGATGGGAGAGGAATCCCTAGAGGCCCCCTGGTAACTCGCATGGGGACTGGCCTTTCCTGAGGCCACCAGAGGGGTCCCTGAGGACCCGTCGTAACTCGAGAGCACCTGCCGCAACTGGGTAAAATCCAGGAGGTTCTCCTCTCCAGGCGAGCTTAGTCCCATTTCCTCTGAGGCGTCTCGTGGCTAATCACACCTAACCTCTGGAACTTCCAAAGGGTCCTTCACACCCTTGCTGCAACTCAAGAAGTTACCGACATACCCGTCTCGACTCGAGAGGAAGCACAGGAGTATCGCCACATCACGAGAGCCACGTTTCCGCCTCCTAGCTCGAGAGGAGGGACCTTTCCCTGCGTGGTCGGGAAAGAATTCCCGGCGTTCCGTCGTATCTCAAGAGGAGGCGCTCTCCACAGGAAAGGCGAGAGGAACTGCAGGGTCGTGCGACCATTCCAGAGTCCCACACATGTCTCAGTCCATTCAAGGGAAACCTGTTTTCCCTGCACTGCTTCGACTTTCAAGCCGAGGATCGAATCACACCACGGTGGCACGTGGGACAGCCCTGTGGGAAAGCCTCGTGGGAAAGCTCGAGGGAAAGCCACTGACCCCTTAATCCACTCGTCGGGAGCATGACACTGCTGATACAGCTTGGGAGGAAAGCGCACGTGCATGCCCCACTCGAGACGAGGACTGACTCCCCTGAGGAGACTCCAGAAGTACCCCAAGTTACATGTCAGCACTGCAGATGAATCCTCAGGTTCCGGCACCATCTCTACACAAGGTATTAGGCCCTGGCATCCACGGGAGAGGAATCCCGAGAGTCCCCAGAGCAACTCGCATGGGACTGGCCTTTCTGAGGCCACCAGGCGGGTCCTTGAGGTCCCCGTCGTAAGTCGAGAGCACCTGCCGCAACTCGAGAAAATCCAGGAGGTTCTCCCCTCCAGGCGAGATGAGACCCATTTCCGCGGAGGGTCTCGAGGCTAATCACACCTAAACTCTGGAACTTCCAAAGGGTCCTTCACACCCTTGCTGCAACTCAAGAACTTCCCTACATACCCGTTTCCAATCGAGAGGAAGCACGAGGGTCCTGCCCACATCCAGAGGAGCCCCGTTTCCGCCTTATAGCTGGATAGGCATGATCCTTGCCCTGAGTCCCCCAGATGTCTCGTCCATTCCAGGGAAACCTGTTTTCCCTGCACTGCCTCGACTTCAAGCCGAGGATCGACTCACACCATGGTGGCACTTGGGACAGCCCTGTGGGAAAGCCTCCTTTGAAAGCCTCGTGGGAAAGCCTCAATGGAAAGCCACACCCTTGATCCACGGAAGGGAAGCGTGCCACTGCTGCTACAGCTCGGGAGGAAAGCACACTTGCATGCCCCACTCGAGCCGAGGACTGACTCCCCTGGGGAGACTCCAGAAGCAACCCAAGATCCATGTCAGCACTGGAGAGGAATCATCAGCTTCCGGCCCGGACTGCACATAAGGTCTTAGGCCCCGGCATCGACGGGAGAGGAACCCAGAGGCCCCCATGCAACTCGCATGGGGACTGGTCTTTCCTAAGGCCACCTGAGCGGGTCCCTGAGGTCCCTGTCGAAAGTCGAGAGCACCTGCCGCAACTTGACAAAATCCAGGAGGTTCACACCTCCAGGCGAGATGAGGCCCATTTCCCTGAGGCGTCTCGAGGCTAATCACATCTAACCTATGGAACTTCCAAAAGGTCCTTCACACCATTGCTGCAACTCAAGAAGTTCCCCGACATACCCGTCTCCACTCGAGACGAAGCACGGGAGTCCCGCCACATCCAGAGGGCACCGTTTCCGCCTCATAGCTCGAGAGGAGTGATCCTTTACCTGTGTGTTGGGAAGAATTCCCGGTATTCCCGTCGCATCTCAAGAGGAGGCCCTCACCACAGGAAAGGCGAGAGGAACTTCAGGGTCGTGACACCATTCCCAGAGTCCCCCAGATGTCTTAGTCCATTCCAGGGAAACCTGTTTCCCTGCACTGCCTCGACTTTCAATCCAAGGATCGACTCACACCACGGTGGCACGTGGGACAGCCCTGTGGGAAAGCATCGTGGGTAAGCCTCGTGGGAAAGCCTCAAGGAAAAGCCACAGATCCCTTGATCCACCCGAAGGGAAGTGTGACACTGCTGCTACAGCTCGGAAGGAAAGCGCACTTGCATGCCCCCACACGAGACGAGGACTGACTTCCCTGGGGAGACTCCAGAGTATCCCAGGATCCATGTCAGCACTGGAGAGGATGCCTCAGGTCCCGGCACCGACTCCACACAAGGTCTTAGGCCCGGGCATCGACAGGAGAGAAATCCGACAGGCCCCTGAGCAATTCGCATGGGTACTGGCCTTTCCTGAGGCCACCAGAGCGGTCCCGGAGGTCCCCTTCGTAAGTCGAGAGCACCTGCCGCAACTCGAGAAAATCCAGGAGGTTCACCCCTCCAGGTGAGATGACGCCCGTTTCTCATGAGGCGTCTCGAGGCTAATCACACCTAACCTCTGGAACTTCGAAACGGTCCTTCACAACCTTGCTGCAACTCAAGAAGTTCCCCGACATGCCCGTCTCCACTCGAGAATAAGCAAGAGAGTCCCGCCCACATCCAGAGGAGCCCCGTTTCCGTCTCATAGCTCGAGAGGAGGGATCCTTTCCCTACGTGGTCAGTCAAGAATTCCCGGCGTTCCCGTCGCTTCTGAAGAGGAGGCACTCTCCACAGGAGAGGCGAGAGGACCTCCAGGGTCGTCCCACCGTTAACAGAGTCCCCCAGAATCTCAGTCCATTCCAGGGAAACCTGTTTTCCCTGCCCTACCTCGACGTTCAAGCCGAGGATCGACTCACTAAACGGTGCCACGTGGGACAGCCCTGTGGGAAAGCCTCGTGGGAAAGCCTGGTGGGAAGAGCCTCGAGGGAAAGCCACAGATCCCTTGATCCTCGAGAAGGTAAGCGTGACACTGCTGCTACAGCTCGGGGAGGAAAGCGCAGGTTGCATGCCCCTAATCGAGACGAGGAATGACTCCCCTGGGGAGACCCCAGAAGTACCCCAAGGTCCATGTCAGCACTGGAGAGGAATCCTCAGGTTCCGGCACCGACTCCACACAAGGTCTTCGGTACCGACAGTGACGGGGGAGGAATCCCGAGAGGCCCTCAGCAACTCGCATGGGGCCTAACCTTTCCTGAGGCCACCAGAGCGGGTCCCTGAGGGTCCCCGTCAGTAAGTCGAGAGCACCTTCCGCAACTCGAGAAATCCAGGAGGTTCTCCCCTCCAGGCGAGATGAGGCCCATTTCCGCTGAGGCATCTCGAGGCTAATCACACCTAACCTCTGGAACTTCCAGAAGCGTCCTTCACACCCTTGCTGCAACTCAAGAAGTTCCTCGACATACACGTCTCCACTCTAGAGGAATAAAGAGAGTCCCGCCACATCCAGAGGAGCCCCGTTTCCGCTTCCTAGCTCGAGAGGAGTGACCCTTTCCCTCCGGGGTCGAGAAAGAATTCCCGGCGTTCCCGACGCATCTCAAGAGGAGGTGCTCTCCACAGGAAAGGCGAGAGGAACTCCAGGGTCGTGCCACCATTCCCAGAAGTCCCCCAGATGTCTCAGTCCATTCCAGGGAAACCTGTTTTCCCTGCACTGCCTTGACTTTCAAGCCGAGGATCGACTCACACCAGTGTGGCACGTGGGACAGCCCTGTGGGAAAGTCCTCATGGGAAAGCCTCATGGGAAAGCCTCGTGGGAAAGCCTCGAGCGAAAGCCACAGATCCCTTGATCCACGGGAATGGGAAACGTGACACTGCTGCTACAGCTCGGGAGGAAACCGCACGTGCATGCCCTCACTCGAGACGAGGACTGACTCCCCTGGGGAGACTCCAGAAGTACCCCAAGATCCACGTCGGCACTGGAGACGAATCCTCAGGTTCCGGCCACCGACTCCACACAAGGTCTTAGGCCCCGGCATCGACGGGAGAGGAAATCCGAGAGGCCCCCGTGCAACTCGCAAGGGGACTGGCTTTTCCTGAGGCCACCAGAGCGGGGTCCCTGAGGTCCCCGTCGTAAGTCGAGAGCACCTGCCACAACTCGAGAAATTCCAGGAGGTTCTCCCCTCCAGGAGAGATGAGGCCCATTTCCGCTGAGGCGTCTCGAGGCTAATCACACCTAACCTCTGGAACTTCCAAAGGGGTCCTTCGCACCCTTGCTGGAACTCAAGAAGTTCCCCGACATACCCGTCTCACTCGAGAGGAAGCACGAGAGTCCCGCCCACATCCAGAGGAGCCCCGTTTCCGCATCCTAGCTCGAGAGGAGGGATCCTTTCCCTGGGTGGTCAGAAAAGAATCCCCCCGTTCCCGTCGCATCTCAAGAGGAGGCGCTCTCCTCAGGAAAGGCGAGAGGAACTCCAGGGTCGTGCCACCATTCCCTGAGTCCCCAGATGTTTCAGTCCATTCCAGGGAAACCATGTTTTCCCTGCACTGCCTCGACTTTTAAGCCGAGGATCGACTCACACCACGGTGGCACGTGGAACAGCCCTGTGGGAAAGCCTCGTGGGAAACCCTCGGGGGAAAGCCTCGAGCGAAAGCCACAGATCCCTTGAATCACACGAAGGGAACCGTGAAACTGCTGATACAGCTCCGGAGGGAAGTGCACGTGCATGCCCCACTCGAGACGAGGACTGACGCCCCTGAAGACACTCCAGAAGTACCCCAAGTTGCATGTCAGCACTGGAGAGGAATCCTCAGGTTCCGGCACCGACTCCACACAAGGTCTTAGGCCCCAGCATCGACGGGAGAGGAATCCCGAGAGGCTCCCGAGCAACTCGCATGGGGACTGGCCTTTCCTGAGGCCACCAGAGCGGGTCCCTGAGGTCCCCGTCGTAAGTCGAGAGCACCTGCCACAACTCGAGAAATTCCAGGAGGTTCTTCCCTCCAGGCGAGATGAGGCCCTTTTCCACTGAGGCGTCTCGAGGTTAATCACATCTAACATCTGAAACTTCCAAAGGGTCCTTCACACCCTTGCTGCAACTCAAGAAGTTCCCCGACATACCCGTCTCCACTCTAGAGGAATCAGGAGAGTCCCGCACACATCCAGAGGGAGACCCGTTTCCGCCTTCTAGCTCGAGAGGAGGGATCCTTTCCCTGTGTTGTCGGGAAAGAATTCAGAGCGTTCCCGTCGCATCTCAAGAGGAGGTGCTCTCCACAGGAAAGGCGAGAGGAACTCCAGGGTCGTGCCACCATTCCCAGAGTCCCCAGATGTCTCAGTCCATTCCAGGGAAACCTGTTTTCCCTGCACTGCCTTGACTTTCAAGCCGAGGATCGACTCACACCAGTGTGGCACGTGGGACAGCCCTGTGGAAAGTTGGGAAAGCCTCATGGGAAAGCCTCGAAAGCCTCGAGCGAAAGCCACAGATCCCTTGATCCACGGGAGGGAAACGTGACACTGCTGCTACAGCTCGGGAGGAAACCGCACGTGCATGCCCTCACTCGAGACGAGGACTGACTCCCCTGGGGAGACTCCAGAAGTACCCCAAGATCCACGTCAGCACTGGAGAGGAATCCTCAGGTTCCGGCACCGAACTCCACACAAGGTCTTAGGCCCCGGCATCGACGGGGAGAGGAAATCCGAGAGCCCCGTGCAACTCGCAAGGGGACTGGCTTTTCCTGAGGCCACCAGAGCGGGTCCCTGAGGTCCCCGTCGTAAGTCGAGAGCACCTGCCACAACTCGAGAAATTCCAGGAGGTTCTCCCCTCAGGGAGAGATGAGGCCCATTTCCGCTGAGGCGTCTCGAGGCTAATCACACACCTAACCTCTGGACTTCCAAAGGGTCCTTCGCACCCTTGCTGGAACTCAAGAAGTTCCCGACATACCCGTCTCACTCGAGAGGAAGCACGAGAGTCCCGCCACATCCAGAGGAGCCCCGTTTCCGCATCCTAGCTCGAGAGGAGGGATCCTTTCCCTGGGTGGTCAGAAAAGAATCCCCCCCGTTCCCGTCGCATCTCAAGAGGAGGCGCTCTCCTCAGGAAAGGCGAGAGGAACTCCAGGGTCGTGCCACCATTCCCTGAGTCCCCCAGATGTTTCAGTCCATTCCAGGGAAACATGTTTTCCCTGCACTGCCTCGACTTTAAGCCGAGGATCGACTCACACCACGGTGGCACGTGGAACAGCCCTGTGGGAAAAGCCTCGTGGGAAACCCTCGGGGGAAAGCCTCGAGCGAAAGCCACAGATCCCTTGAATCACACGAAGGGAACGTGAAACTGCTGATACAGCTCCGGAGGGAAGCGCACGTGCATGCCCCCACTCGAGACGAGGACTGACGCCCCTGAAGACACTCCAGAAGTACCC
>NW_017200074.1:0-7129 GCF_001704415.2 Capra hircus
GACCCCAAGTCCATGTCAGCACTGCCTCAGGTTCCGGCACTGACTCCACACAAGGTCTTAGGCCCCGGCATCGACGGGAGAGGAATCCGAGAGGCCCCGAGCAATTCGCATGGGAGTGCCTTTTCTGAGGCCCCCAGAGCGGGTCGTTGAGGTCCCCGTCGTAAGTCGAGAGCAACTGCCCTATCTCGAGAAAATCCAGGAGGTTCTCCCCTCCAGGCGAGATGAGGCCCATTTCTGCTGAGGCGTCTCGAGGCTAATCACACCTAATCTCTGGAACTTCCAAACGGTGCTTCACACTCTGGCTGCAACTCAAGATGTTCCCCTACATACCGTTTCCACTCGAGAGGAAGCACGAGAGTCCCGCCCACATCCAGAGGAGCCCCGTTTCTGCCTACTAGCTCGAGAGGAGGGATCCTTTCCCTGCGTCATCGGGAAAGAAATCCCGGCGTTCCCGTCGCATCTCAAGAGGAGGCGCTCTCCACAGGAAAGGCGAGAGGAACTCCAGGGTCGTGCCACCATTCCCAGAGGCCGCTGGATGTCTCAGTCCATTAGAGGGAAAACTTTTTTCCCTGCACTGCCTCGACTTTCAAGCCGAGGATCGACTCACACCACGGTGGCACGTGGGACAGCCCTGTGGGAAAGCCTCGTGGGAAAGCCTTGAGGGAAAGACACAGATCCCTTGATCCACGCGAAGGGAAGCGCGACACTGCTGCTACAGCTCGGGAGGAAAGCGCACGTGCATGCCCCCACTCGAGACGAGGACTGACTCCCCTGGGGAGACTCCAGAAGTACCCCAAGATCAATGTCAGCCCTGGACAGGAATCCTCTGGTTCCGGCACCTACTCCACACAAGGTCTTAGGCCCCGGCATCGACGGGAGAGGAATCCCGAGAGGCCCCAAGCAACTCGCATGCGGACTGGCCTTTCCTGAGGCCACCAAAGCGGGTCCCTGAGGTCCCCGTCGTAAGTTGAGAGCACCTTCCGCAATTCGAGAAAATCCAGGAGGTTTTCCCCTCCAGGCGAGATGAGGCCCATTTCCGCTGAGGCGTCTCGAGGCTAATCACACCTAACCTCTGGAACTTCCAAAGGGTCATTCACACCCTTGCTGCAACTCAAGAAGTTCCCAGACATATCCGTCTCCACTTGAGAGGAAGCACGAGAGTCCCGCCCACATCCAAAGGAGCCCCGTTTCCGTCTCCTAGCTCGAGAGGAGGGATCCTTTCCCAGCGTGGTCGGGAAAGAATTCCCGGCGTTCCCGTTGCATCTCAACAGGAGGCGCTCTCCACAGGAAAGGCGAGAGGAACTCCAGGGTCGTGCCACCATTCCCAGAGTCCCCTGGATGTCTCAGTCCATTCCAGGGAAAACTGTTTTCCCTGCACTGCCTCGACTTTCAAGCCGAGGATCGACTCACACCACGATGGCACGTGGGACAGCCCTGTGGGAAAGCCTCGTGCGAAAGCCTCGAGGGAAAGCCACAGATCCCTTTATCCACGCGTAGGGAAGCGTGACACTGCTGCTACGGCTCGGGAGGAAAGCGCACGTGCATGCCCCCACTCGAGACGGGGACTGACTCCCCTGGGGAGACTGCAGAAGTACCCCAAGATCCATGTCAGTAGGGAGAGGAACCCTCAGGTTCCGGCACCGACTCCACACAAGGGCTTAGGCCCCAGCATCGAAGGGAGAGGTATCCCGAGAGGCCCCGAGCAACTCGCATGGGGACTGGGCTTTCCTGAGGCCCCCAGAGCGGGTCCCTGAGGTCCCCGTCGTAAGTCGAGAGCACCTGCCGCAACTCGAGAAAATCCAGGAGGTTCTCTCCTCCAGGCGAGATGAGGCCCATTTCCGCTGAGGCGTCTCCAGGATATTCACCTTACCTCTGGAACTTCCAAAGGGTTCTTCACACCCTTTCTGCAACTCAAGAAGTTCCCCGACATACTGTCTCCCCTCGAGAGGAAGCACGAGAGTCCCGCCCACATCCAGAGGGGCCCCGTTTCCGCCTGCTACCTCGAGAGGAGGTATCCTTTCCCTTCGTGGTCGGGAAAGAATTCCCGGCGTTCCCGACCCATCTCAAGAGGAGGCTCTCTGTACAAGAAAGGCGAGAGGAACTCCAGGGTCGTGCCACCATTCCCAGAGTCCCCCAGATGTCTCAGTACATTCCAGGGAAATCTGTTTTCCCTGCACTGCCTCGACTTTCAAGCCGAGGATCGACTCACAACAGGTGACAGGTGGGACAGCCCTGTGGAAAAGCCTCGTGGGAAAGCCTCGTGGGAAAGCCTCGAGGGAAAGCCGCATACCCCTTGATCCACGCATAGGGAAGCGTGACACTGCTGCTACAGCTCGGAGGAAAGGGCACGTGCATGCCCCCACTCGAGACGAGGACTGACTCCCCTGGGGAGACACCAGAAGTACCCCAAGGTCCATGTCAGCACTGGAGAGGAATCCTCAGGTTCCGGCACCGAGTCCACACAAGGTCTTAGGCCCCGGCATCGACAGGAGAGGAATCCCGAGAGGCCCCGAGCAACTCGCATGGGGACTGGCCTTTCCTGAGGCCACCAGAGCGGGTCCCTGAGGTCCCCGTCGTAAGTCGAGAGCACCTGACGCAACTCGAGAAAATCCAGGAGGTTCTCCCTCCAGGCGAGATGAGGCCCATTTCCGCTGAGGAGTCTCGAGGCTAATCACATCTAACATCTGGAACTTCCAAAGGGTCCTTCACACCCTTGCTGCAACTCAAGAAGTTCCCCGACATACCCGTCTCCACTGGAGAGGAAGCACGAGAGTCCCGCCCACATCCAGAGGAGCCCCGTTTCCGCCTCCTAGTTCGAGAGGAGGGATCCTTTCCCAGCGTGGTCGGGAAAGAATTCCCGGCGTTCCCGTTGCATCTCAAGAGGAAGCGCTCTCCACAGGAAAGGCGAGAGGAACTCCAGGGTCGTGCCACCATTCCCAGAGTCCCCCGGATGTCTCAGTCCATTCCAGGGAAAACTGTTTTCCCTGCACTGCCTCGACTTTCAAGCCGAGGATCGACTCACACCACGGTGGCACGTGGGACAGCCCTGTGGGAAAGCCTCGTGGGAAAGCTTCGAGGGAAAGACACAGATCCCTTGATCCACGCGAAGGGAAGCGCGACACTGCTGCTACAGCTCGGGAGGAAAGCGCACGTGCATGCCTCCACTCGAGACCAGAACTGACTGCCCTGGGGAGAATCCAGAAGTACCCTCAAGATCCATGTCTGCACTGGAGAGGAATCCTCAGGTTCCGGCACTGAGTCCACACAAGGTCTTAGGCCCAGCATCGACGGAGAGGGAATCCCGAGAGGCCCGAGCAATTCGCATGGGAGTGGCCTTTTCTGAGGCCCCCAGAGCGGGTCGTTGAGGTCCCCGTCGTAAGTCGAGAGCAACTGCCCTATCTCGAGAAAATCCAGGAGGTTCTCCCCCCAGGCGAGATGAGGCCCATTTCTGCTGAGGCGTCTCGAGGCTAATCACACCTAATCTCTGGAACTTCCAAACGGTGCTTCACACTCTGGCTGCAACTCAAGATGTTCCCCTACATACCGTTTCCACTCGAGAGGAAGCACGAGAGTCCCGCCCACATCCAGAGGAGCCCCGTTTCTGCCTACTAGCTCGAGAGGAGGGATCCTTTCCCTGCGTCATCGGGAAAGAAATCCCGGCGTTCCCCGTCGCATCTCAAGAGGAGGCGCTCTCCACAGGAAAGGCGAGAGGAACTCCAGGGTCGTGCCACCATTCCCAGAGGCCGCTGGATGTCTCAGTCCATTAGAGGGAAAACTTTTTTCCCTGCACTGCCTCGACTTTCAAGCGAGGATCGACTCACACCACGGTGGCACGTGGGACAGCCCTGTGGGAAAGCCTCGTGGGAAAGCCTTGAGGGAAAGACACAGATCCTTGATCCACGCGAAGGGAAGCGCGACACTGCTGCTACAGCTCGGGGAAAGCGCACGTGCATGCCCCACTCGAGACGAGGACTGACTCCCCTGGGGAGACTCCAGAAGTACCCCAAGATCAATGTCAGCCCTGGACAGGAATCCTCTGGTTCCGGCACCTACTCCACACAAGGTCTTAGGCCCCGGCATCGACGGAGAGGAATCCCGAGAGGCCCCCAAGCAACTCGCATGCGCTGGCCTTTCCTGAGGCCACCAAAAAGCGGGTCCCTGAGGTCCCGTCGTAAGTTGAGAGCACCTTCCGCAATTCGAGAAAATCCAGGAGGTTTTCCCCTCCAGGCGAGATGAGGCCATTTCCGCTGAGGCGTCTCGAGGCTAATCACACCTAACCTCTGGAACTTCCAAAGGGTCATTCACACCCTTGCTGCAACTCAAGAAGTTCCCAGACATATCCGTCTCCACTTGAGAGGAAGCACGAGAGTCCCGCCCACATCCAAAGGAGCCCCGTTTCCGTCTCCTAGCTCGAGAGGAGGGATCCTTTCCCAGCGTGGTCGGGAAAGAATTCCCCGGTTCCCGTTGCATCTCAACAGGAGGCGCTCTCCACAGGAAAGGCGAGAGGAACTCCAGGGTCGTGCCACCATTCCAGAGTCCCCTGGATGTCTCAGTCCATTCCAGGGAAAACTGTTTTCCCTGCACTGCCTCGACTTTCAAGCCGAGGATCGACTCACCACACGATGGCACGTGGGACAGCCCTGTGGGAAAGCCTCGTGCGAAAGCCTCGAGGGAAAGCCACAGATCCCTTTATCCACGCGTAGGAAGCGTGACACTGCTGCTACGGCTCGGGAGGAAAGCGCACGTGCATGCCCCCACTCGAGACGGGACTGACTCCCCTGGGGAGACTGCAGAAGTACCCCAAGATCCATGTCAGTAGGGAGAGGAACCCTCAGGTTCCGGCACCGACTCCACACAAGGGCTTAGGCCCCAGCATCGAAGGGAGAGGTATCCCGAGAGGCCCCCGAGCAACTCGCATGGGGACTGGGCTTTCCTGAGGCCCCCAGAGCGGTCCCTGAGGTCCCCGTCGTAAGTCGAGAGCACCTGCCGCAACTCGAGAAAATCCAGGAGGTTCTCTCCTCCAGGCGAGATGAGGCCCATTTCCGCTGAGGCGTCTCCAGGATATTCACCTTACCTCTGGAACTTCCAAAGGGTTCTTCACACCCTTTCTGCAACTCAAGAAGTTCCCCGACATACTGTCTCCCCTCGAGAGGAAGCACGAGAGTCCCGCCCACATCCAGAGGGCCCCGTTTCCGCCTGCTACCTCGAGAGGAGGTATCCTTTCCCTTCGTGGTCGGGAAAGAATTCCCGGCGTTCCCGACCCATCTCAAGAGGAGGCTCTCTGTACAAGAAAGGCGAGAGGAACTCCAGGGTCGTGCCACCATTCCCAGAGTCCCCCAGATGTCTCAGTACATTCCAGGGAAATCTGTTTTCCCTGCACTGCCTCGACTTTCAAGCCGAGGATCGACTCACAACATGGTGACAGGTGGGACAGCCCTGTGGAAAAGCCTCGTGGGAAAGCTCGTGGGAAAGCCTCGAGGGAAAGCCGCATCCTTGATCCACGCATAGGGAAGCGTGACACTGCTGCTACAGCTCGGGAGGAAAGGGCACGTGCATGCCCCCACTCGAGACGAGGACTGACTCCCCTGGGGAGACACCAGAAGTACCCCAAGGTCCATGTCAGCACTGGAGAGGAATCCTCAGGTTCCGGCACCGAGTCCACACAAGGTCTTAGGCCCCGGCATCGACAGGAGAGGAATCCCGAGAGGCCCCCGAGCAAACTCGCATGGGGACTGGCCTTTCCTGAGGCCACCAGAGCGGGTCCCTGAGGTCCCCGTCGTAAGTCGAGAGCACCTGACGCAACTCGAGAAAATCCAGGAGGTTCTCCCTCCAGGCGAGATGAGGCCCATTTCCGCTGAGGAGTCTCGAGGCTAATCACATCTAACATCTGGAACTTCCAAAGGGTCCTTCACACCCTTGCTGCAACTCAAGAAGTTCCCCGACATACCCGTCTCCAATGGAGAGGAAGCACGAGAGTCCCGCCCACATCCAGAGGAGCCCGTTTCCGCCTCCTAGTTCGAGGGAGGGATCCTTTCCCAGCGTGGTCGGAAAGAATTCCCGCGTTCCCGTTGCATCTCAAGAGGAAGCGCTCTCCACAGGAAAGGCGAGAGGAACTCCAGGGTCGTGCCACCATTCCAGAGTCCCCCGGATGTCTCAGTCCATTCCAGGGAAAACTGTTTCCCTGCACTGCCTCGACTTTCAAGCCGAGGATCGACTCACACCACGGTTGCACGTGGGACAGCCCTGTGGGAAAGCCTCGTGGGAAAGCTTCGAGGGAAAGACACAGATCCCTTGATCCACGCGAAGGAAGCGCGACACTGCTGCTACAGCTCGGGAGGAAAGCGCACGTGCATGCCTCCACTCGAGACCAGAACTGACTGCCCTGGGGAGAATCCAGAAGTACCCTCAAGATCCATGTCTGCACTGGAGAGGAATCCTCAGGTTCCGGCACTGAGTCCACACAAGGTCTTAGGCCCCAGCATCGACGGGAGAGGAATCCCGAGAGGCCCCGAGCAATTCATGGGGAGTGGCCTTTTCTGAGGCCCCAGAGCGGGTCGTTGAGGTCCCCGTCGTAAGTCGAGAGCAACTGCCCTATCTCGAGAAAATCCAGGAGGTTCTCCCCTCCAGGCGAGATGAGAGGCCCATTTCTGCTGAGGCGTCTCGAGGCTAAATCACACCTAATCTCTGGAACTTCCAAACGGTGCTCACACTCTGGCTGCAACTCAAGAGTTCCCCTACATACCGTTTCCACTCGAGAGGAAGCACGAGAGTCCCGCCCACATCCAGAGGAGCCCCGTTTCTGCCTACTAGCTCGAGAGGAGGGATCCTTTCCCTGCGTCATCGGGAAAGAAATCCCGGCGTTCCCGTCGCATCTCAAGAGGAGGCGCTCTCCACAGGAAAGGCGAGAGGAACTCCAGGGTCGTGCCACCATTCCCCAGAGGCCGCTGGATGTCTCAGTCCATTAGAGGGAAAACTTTTTTCCCTGCACTGCCTCGACTTTCAAGCCGAGGATCGACTCACACCATGGTGGCACGTGGGACAGCCCTGTGGGAAAGCCTCGTGGGAAAGCCTTGAGGAAAACACAGATCCCTTGATCCACGCGAAGGGAAGCGCGACACTGCTGCTACAT
>NW_017200075.1:0-7128 GCF_001704415.2 Capra hircus
CTAAGCACACATGCCCTTTCTGCAGTGGCTAAACTCTGGAGGAAATGTGACAACACTATTGATCCTGTATTCTAGAGCACACATCTTACCATTTGCTGAACCAGTGTTCTACAGCAGCCTTAGCACAGCTACTGAGCTTGCATTCTGAAAGTAGTATCCTACCTCTACTGAGTCGACATTATATGGCCATACATGATCCGACTTCTGAGTTTGCACTATGGAATACACATTATGCCACTACTGAGCAAGCTCTAGTGTACACATGACCACGTATGGATCCTACTGCACTATTGTGCTCATTTCACATACTAAGCAAGATAATGCTCAAAATTCTTTCTGCTAGGCTTCAAAGTATTTGAACCAAGAACTTCCAAATATATACGGTGGATTTAGAAAAGGCAGAGGAATGAGGGCTTATACTGCCCACATTCGTTGCCTACTAGAGAAAGTAAGAAATCAAGAGATACCTGGAATAACAGGCAAGGTGGACCTTGGAGTACCTATGAAGTATGGCAAAGGCTAACAGAATTCCCTAAGAGAACTCACCATTGATAGGAAAACACCCTCTTCCAACAACACAAGAGATGACTCTTGAGATGGTCAATGCTGAAATCAGACTGATTATGTTCTTTGCAGCCGAAGATGGAGAAGCTCTATACAGTCAGAAAAAGCAAGACTGAGCAGTGACATGGCTCAGATGAGCAATGCCTTAAAGAAAACTTCAGCCTTAAATTGAAGAAAGTATGGAAAACCACTAGACCATTTGGGCTGACCAAAATCAATCCTTATGATTACACAGTGGATGTGACAAATAGATTTGAGGATTAGATCTCATAGACAGACTGCTTGGAGAACTATGGACCAAGGGTCATGACATTCTGCATGAGACAATGAAGAAAACCATACCCAAGAAAAATAAATGCAAAAAGGCAAAAGGTTTGTCTGAGGAGGCCTTACAAATCACTTAGAAAAAGAAGAAAGCTAAAGCATAGGAGAAAAAGAAAGATAATCCATTTGAATGCAATTTTCTTAAGAATAGCAAGGAGAGATAAGAAAAGCCTTCCTCAGGGATCAATGCAAAGAAACAGAGAAAAACAATTAGATGGCAAAGGACAGAGATCACCTCAAGAATGTTACAGATACCAAGGGAACACTTCATGCAAAGATGGGCACAATAAAGGAGAGAAAATATATGGACCTAACAGAAGCAGCTATATTAAGAAGTGGTGGCAAGAACACACAGAAGAGCTGAAGTTAGAAGAAGAAGAAGAAGAAAAGAGAAAAGAAGAAGAAGAAGAAGAAGAAGAAGAAGAGAAGAAGAAGAAGAAGAGAAGAAGAAGAAGAAGAAGAAGAAGAAGATCTTAATGACCCACATAACCATGAAGGTGTCTTTACGCACCCAGAACCAGACATCCTGGAATGTGAAATCAAGGAGCCCTTAGTACAGAACTATGAACAAAGTTACTAGAGGTAATGTGTTTCCAGCTGTGGAATTTCAAGTCCTACCAGTTTATGACATTAAAATCCTGCACTCAATATGCCAGCACATTTGAAAAGCTCGGCACTGGCCACAGAACTTGGAAAGGTTAGTTTAAACTCCAATCCTCAAGAAAAGCTATGCCAAAGATTGTTTAAACTAACACACAATTGCACACATCTCGCATGTAAGCAAAGTCATGTTCAAAGTTCTTCACGCTAGGCTTCAGCAGTACATGAACTGAGAACTTCCAGATGTTAAAGCTGGATTTAGAAAAGTCAGAGAAACCAGAGATCAAATTGCCAGCATCCATGGGATCAGAGAAAAAGCAAGGGAGTTCAAGAAAAACATCTACATCTGATTTGGACTATGCCAAAGGTTTTGACTGTGTGGATGACAACAAGCTATGGAAAATTCCTGAAAAGACGCAAATACCAGATCTCTTTAACTGCCTGCTGAGAAATCTGTAGGCATGTCAAGAAGCAACACTTAGAACTGGACATAGAACAATGCACTAGCTTTCAAATTAGGAAGGAGCACATCAAGGCTGTATATTGTCATGTGGCTTATTTAACTTATACTCAGCACATCATGTGAAATGCCAGGCTGGTGAAGCCCAAACTAGAATCAAGATTGCTTGGAGAAATATCAATAACCGCAGACTTGCAGTTGACACCACATATATGACAGAAAGTGGAGAATAACTAAAGAGCATATTGATGGAAAGAAAGAAGAGAGTGAAAACCTTGCTTAAAACTCAATGTCAAAAAATGAAGATCATGGCATCTGGCCCCGTGACTTCACATCAAAAAGGGAAATCATGTGGAAAAGTGGAACCAGTGATAGACTTGATTTTCTCGGGCTCCAAAATCACTGCAGATGGTGACTGCAGCCATGGAATTAAAAGGTGCTAGATCCTATGAAGAAAAGCTGTAACCATCTAAAGAGCATATTCAAAAGTGGAGGCATTACTTTGCAATGAATGGTCGATCAGATCATACCTATACAGTTTCCATTACTCATGTATGGATGGGAGAGGTGGACTAGACAGGAAGTTGTGCATGGAATAATTGATGATTTTGAACTGTGGTGTGGGAGAAGTCTGTTGTGAGTCCCTTGGACTGAAAGGCGATCAAAGCAGTCAATCCTGATGGAAATCAGCCCTGAATATTCAATGGGAAGTACTTTTGCTGAAGCTGAAACTCTGATACTTTCACCACCTGATGCAAAGAACTAACTATAGGAAAAGACCCTGACGCTGGGAAAGCTTGAGTGCAGAAGGAGAAGGGCCTAGCAGACGATGAGATGGTGGAATCGTACAACTAATTTGTTGCACCTCAATTTGGGCAAACTCTGGGAGTTATTGATGGACAGTGAGGCGTGGTGTGCTGCATAATAAGGAACATAACATTCCTTATTATGTTGCAGAGAGTTACTATGCCTGGGCAACTGAACAACAGCAGAATAAAACATTTCAGTAGGAAGTGAAGACACAACTTTCAGTAAGATGCTCAGAGACAAATAGAGAAAAAATATCAATCCACTTCTCATACAGCCATTTTTACTGTTATTGAAACAAGCTTTTTCCATATTTAAATATGGCTTTCCTAAAGTATGTGAATTCTAAATTGTTTTTTCGCCTCAAAGAGGTGTGTTGATGAAGTCACGATGCACAGAGACATGTCAGTTCTCACAGACTCCCTTAATAAAATCATGATGTACTTAAGGAACTGGGGGTATTTTTTCCATGGGAGTAAATATTTTCATGGGGAACTCTGTAATACTTTAGAAAATGTTCATTACTATAATCAAATTTGTTTGGAATATTTGTAGCCTTTCCTTTGGTATCAGAAGATACTGCAGCCCTAACAATAAGGCAGGGTTTTCCAACCAAAACCCTGAAACAGAACAGCTCACCTCAGTCTAAAAGCACATTAGAAAAGTGTTAATTTGCTATTCAAATCAGTGAGCATTATACCCAAATTAAAGAATGGCTAAAACAGCTTGAAGAACATCACTAGAGCCTGCTAAAAGAAATCAATATGGGATTAATGGTATGAAAGGTTAGAGTAGATGAAACGAATTATATTAATGGAAAATATATTAAAACTTTCCTAGCATGTGGGCAGAATGAGAAGTCTCCTCAGAAACTAAAACAAACAAAACAAATCTACACATTATTTTAGAAAATCCAAATGGCTTTAGAATGAAATATAAAGGTGCAGAAGAGATAGCTAACAGCTTAGTAGATGTATGTATCCTCAAATTATTTGACCAACATGATGTTTCATAGGCTTTTAGGCATTCACACCACAAATTTGAACTCTGATGGTTGGGATACCCTTACCTCTCATCCTGCTGAACTATTGCCTAGAATATTTTTATAATTTTCTTCTAATCAGTATCACTCTATCATGTTTTGAAAAATAAGTATTTTTGCGCTTTCAACATGCAAAGTACATTTGCTTGTTGCTAAATATATGTGACTAACTTCTCTGCTAAATTCACTGTTTTTTTTTTAAGGTCTTTTTATTTATTTTTTTATCCATTTTATTCTTTTAATTTTTATTTTTACTTTATTTTAATTTACAATACTGTATTGGTTTTGCCATACATTGACATGAATTTTTTTTATTTTAAAAATTGCATTTATTTTGGTGGGGCCAGGTAGTCATGGATGTTCAAGGGCTTTCTCTAGCTGAGGCAAGTGGTACAGTGCACTTCACTATGCTGCATAGCCTTCCCATTGTAATGTTTCTTTTGTTAGAGAACACTGGCTCTAGTTTTGGCGCATGAGCTCTTGAGTTGTGGCCCATGAGCTTAGTTCCACTTCAGCATGTGAGATCTTCCTAGACAAGGATCGTTGGGAAAGCTGACTATTAATTGATGGATCACTAGGGTAGTTCTGAACAAACGCAGACTATATAGGTTGGAAGTTTGATACGGTACATATGAAAGCCAAGAAGTATTTCTTAAGTAGATACTGTGCTGCTTTGGGGTATTCTCCTGGTGGCTCAGTGGTAAAGAGTCCACTTGCCAAAGTACATGACCCAGGGTTGAGAAATCCCTGAGCTGGGAAGATAGATCTTCTGGAAGAGAGAATGAAAAACCAGCCTCAGTAATCTTGCCTGGGAAATCCCACGAGCAGAGGAGCCTGGTGGTCTATGGTCCATGTTGATGAAAAAGAGACGGAAATGACTAAGCAACTAATTACGACCACCACCACCATGTTGTTTTGGCAGATAAAGTATATAGTTTTGTTTAAATGACCTTTGCCTGGAATGTCTGAAAGTAACCAGTGCTTTTGATTATTAAAAATTATGCATAAGTAAAAGGCATTTTTATTTTATTGTGTGTAAAAATCCTTTACAATATTGACTGTAAATTTTTATAATGTATTGCCAGAGAATTTAGCCAGTCATTATATACATTTATTTAGTTCTCTTTTGAAGCCATGTCTTACAACAGCAAGTGATTTCAATTATGTTCTTGCTTTGGTATCCGTCTTGAATTAGGTTTTATTTATTTATTTATTTGAAAGCAGCATTTCAATAGTTTCAATCATTTATTTAATCATTTCATATTTTCTACTAAAACAGCTAGCCTCTAAAAAGGGAAATGACACTCCGTTTTCTCCTCTGATCTTATAGGGGAAAGAGCGTAGTAAAGTTCATTGCCTTTATGGTGTTTTTTTTTTTTTTTCAGGGTTAAAATGCCTCTTCTAAGGAACACTTCCAAATTTCAAGGTTTTCAAGGGTTTTTTAAAAATATATTTCGGTTTCTGGGTCTGCTTTTTCTCACAGTCATGTCTGGTTCTTTGTAAGCCTCTGGAATATAGCCCATCAAGCTCCTCTGTCCATGGGGGTTTTTCAGGTAAGAATACTGGAGTGGGTTGTTAGGACACTCTTCCAGTGGCTCTCTCAGAGCAGATGGATTGTTTACTATCTAAACCACCAGGGAAGCCTAAAGAATACTGGAGTGAGTGGCCCATTGCTTCTCCAGAGCATCCTCCCAAACCAGAAATCAATCTGGGGTCTCCTGCATGGCATCAGATTCTTAAAGCAGGTTTACCTACAAGGGAAGCCCTGGTTTCTGCTAAAAAGTGCCAATTGTCATTCCTTATTATGTGGACTCACTGATCATATATCATGATTAAATAGGAGACAACTTTCAGTATGATGTTTCATACATGACAGAAAAAAAAGAAATTTTTTCTTTGAAGAAAATTATGCCATAGTGATAAAATACCCAATAAATTATATATACTAAAATGAGGAAAACATAAAAATAAACTCAAGGACCATGGCCTGAGAAGCGGTCTTCCATACAGTTTAAAGAGGAGTGTTCTGAAGCTGTAGGGGCAGAGCCAGTACACATAGAAAATTCTTTAAAGTTGAAAGTCCATGAATGAAACATATATCATGGTAAAAGGATCCTGTTAACCCAAAATACAGGTCTGGCAACAGTGATGTTAGTGTTTTCCTAGGCAAGAATCTGGAATCATTAAACTTCTTCATTATCTTAACTAACTAGGAACACATAACTCCAAAGCACAGAAATGCACAATCTCATTTTCATACCCTGACTTCCCCAGAGGGTACACTGATGAAAGACAACTGCAACAGATTTTTACTTTCCCATTCAAGTGAATACCCAGTGACTATTCTCCAAGGTTTAAAGCAGATGTACAGTATTTGCTTCCCAGGTCAAATAGGCTGTCTAGCATAAAGTTCAAGCAAAACTATATCTAGCCAGAATGTTCACTAATACTTAGTAGGTGAAAAGGTCTTCCATCTGTATGAAAATCAATTCTAAACATTTTATTTCTGAAGAGAAACATTTTTGTTTCTTTGTTTATAGTAACTTTCTTTATATTTTACTTTACAATAGTGTATTGGTTTTGTCAAACATCAACATGAAGCCTCCACGGGTGTAGGAGTGTTCCCAACCTAAACCTCTCCCTCTGCCCTCCCATACCATCCTCTGGGTCAACCCAGTGCAACAGTCCCAAGCATCCTCCTCCTCATCGAAGCTAGACTGGCGATTCTTTTCTTATATAACATTATACATGTTTCAATGTCATTCTCGCAAATCATCCCACTCTCCCTCCCTTTCCCACAGAGTCCAAAAAGACTGTTCTATTCATCTGTGTCTCTTTTGCTGTCTCGCATAAAGGGTTATTGTTGCCATCTTTCTTAATTGCATATGTTTACAGTAACTTTAAACTGTATTCCATCACTCAACATTGGATACACAGACTAGGCTCTACTCTGCCACCAACAGTCCCTATCTTCAGTTCACTTCAGTTCAGTTCATTTCAGTTCAGTCACTCAGTTGTGTCTGACTCTTTGTGACCCCATGAAATGCAGCATGCCAGGCCCTCCCTGTCCATCACCAACTCCCGGAGTTCACTCAGATCTCACGGTCCATCAAAGTCCATGATGCCATCCAGCCATCTCATCCTCTGTCGTCTCCTTCTCCTCCTGCCCCCCAATCCCCCCCGCATCAGAGTCTTTTCCAATGAGCCAGCTCTTCACATGAGGTGGCCAAAGTACTGGAGTTTCCGCTTAGCATCATTCCTTCCAAAGAAGTCCCCAGGGCTGAAGCTCTTTCAGAATGGACTGGTTGGATCTCCTAGAAGTCCAAGGGAC
>NW_017200076.1:0-7127 GCF_001704415.2 Capra hircus
TTCGCTTCCCTCTGACAGAGCTTTCACTGCTGGAGCCCTTGGCAGTGTGCAACCCACCAGCCCCTAAGCCCTCCTCAAGGACGCTTGGGACCTAAGTGCAAAGGCAAGGCAGGGGTAGAGCTGAAGCCAGGAAGGCGCCAGTGGCGTTTCCGAGCCTCACACAGCCTGCTCCTTCCTGGGGAGGGAGCCTTAAAGCAAGGCAAGTCTGCGCAAGGCTCGCCTATGGCAGAGCATCTTGGTGCCAGGAACTCTGCCAGATCGGGCCTCTGAACAGAGCTAGAGATCTGCCGTACTGGAGTCGCACTTAGCTTCGTGTAAGCAGGGATTTCAGCTTGACGGGGACTTGCTGCCTCCTCTTCCCCCGAGGAGGCTCGCTTCCCTGCTGGCTGTGCACTCGCCTATCAGGCGGGGGCGCAGGGCTCCTCCAGCAGGTCTTGCCTCAGGGGCTGCTTCCCCTGAGTTGGGGCTGTGGGCAGGAACCCAGACACGCAGGATCAGGCCCCAAACACCTGCACATGTCTCTGCTGGGGAGGAGAGTGCTAGGGAACCTACGTCTGTCATACACTTTCTGGGCACCCAAGGAATCAGCCTCCGTGTGTGCGGGGCTGAAAACCCCAGCCAGGGGCCCTGGGAGCCTGGTGCTCTCCGTGTGGCGCTGAATCTGGGCGGCCAAGCAACCGCTGGAGGAGCCCTGCAGTTGCCCTTCCCTTCCCTCTGACAGAATTCTCACTGCTGGAGCCCTTGGCAGTGTGCAACCCACCAGCCCCTAAGCTCTCCTTAAGGAGGACTGGGACCTAAGTGCAAAGGCAAGGCAGGATTGGAGCTGAGGCAAGAAAGGCGCCAGTGGCGACTCCCAGGCTCCTGCTGCCTGCTCCTTCCTGGAGAGGCAGCCTAAAAGCAAGGCAAGTCTGGGCAAGGCTAGCCCCCGGCAGAGCAGCCTCGCGCCAGGAACTCTGCCAGATCGGGGCTCTGAGCAGAGCTAGAGCTCTGCCGTACTGGAGGCGCACTTAGCTCCGTGCAAGCAGGGCTTTCAACTTGACGGGGCTGGGCTGCCTCCTCTTCCCCCGAGGAGGCTCGCTTCCCTGCTGGCTGTGCACTCGCCTATCAGGCGGGGGCGCAGGGCTCCTCCAGCAGGTCTTGCCTCAGGGGCTGCTTCCCCTGAGTTGGGGCTGTGGGCAGGAACCCAGACACGCAGGATCAGGCCCCAACACCTGCACATGTCTCTGCTGGGGAGGAGAGTGCTAGGGAACCTACGTCTGTCATACACTTTCTGGGCACCCAAGGAATCAGCCTCCGTGTGTGCGGGGCTGAAAACCCCAGCCAGGGGCCCTGGGAGCCTGGTGCTCTCGGTGCGGCGCTGATTCTAGGCGGCCTAGAAACCGCTGGAGGAGCCCTGCAGTTGCCCTTCCCTTCCCTCTGACAGAGCTCTCACTGCTGAAGCCCTTGGCAGTGTGCAACCCACCACCCCCTAAGCCCTCCCCAACGACGCCTGGCACCTATGTGCAAAGGCAAGGCAGGATTGGAGCTGAGGCAAGGAAGGCACCAGTGGCGTCTCCCAGGCTCGCTCAGACAGCTCCTTCCTGGGGAGGGAGCCTAAAAGCAAGGCAAGTCTGGGCAAGGCGAGCCCCCGGCCGAGCAGCCTCGCGCCAGAAACTCTGCCAGATCGGGGCTCTGAGCAGAGCTAGAGCTCTGCCGTACTGGAGGCCACTTAGCTCCGTGCAAGCAGGGCTTTCCTCTTGACTGGGCTCGGCTGCCTCCTCTTCTCCCGAGGAGGCTCGCTACACTGCTGGCTGTGCTCTCGCCTATCAGGCGGGCGCGCAGGGCTCCTCCAGCAGGTCTTGCCTCAGGGGCTGCTTCCCCTGAGTTGAGGCTGTGGGCGGGAACCCAGACACGCAGGATAAGGCCCCAACCACCTGCACATGTCTCTGCTGGGGAGGAGAGTGCTAGGGAACCTACGTCTCTCACACACTTTCTAGGCACCCACGGAGTCAGCCTCTGGGAGTGTGGGGATGCAAAACCCAGCCAGGGGCCCTTGGAACCTGGTGCTCTCCGTGCGGAGCTTTGTCTGGGCGGCCAAGGAACCGCTGAAGGAGCCCTGCTGTTGCCCTTCGCTTCCCTCTGACAGAGCTTTCACTGCTGGAGCCCTTGGCAGTGTGCAACCCACCAGCCCCTAAGCCCTCCTCAAGGACGCTTGGGACCTAAGTGCAAAGGCAAGGCAGGGGTAGAGCTGAAGCCAGGAAGGCGCCAGTGGCGTTTCCGAGCCTCACACAGCCTGCTCCTTCCTGGGGAGGGAGCCTTAAAGCAAGGCAAGTCTGCGCAAGGCTCGCCTATGGCAGAGCATCTTGGTGCCAG
Source organism: Capra hircus (assembly GCF_001704415.2). Taxonomy (NCBI): domain Eukaryota; kingdom Metazoa; phylum Chordata; class Mammalia; order Artiodactyla; family Bovidae; genus Capra; species Capra hircus. The sequence continues at coordinate 2,353 of NW_017200076.1, forward strand.
GAACTCTGCCAGATCGGGCCTCTGAACAGAGCTAGAGATCTGCCGTACTGGAGTCGCACTTAGCTTCGTGTAAGCAGGGATTTCAGCTTGACGGGGACTTGCTGCCTCCTCTTCCCCCGAGGAGGCTCGCTTCCCTGCTGGCTGTGCACTCGCCTATCAGGCGGGGGCGCAGGGCTCCTCCAGCAGGTCTTGCCTCAGGGGCTGCTTCCCCTGAGTTGGGGCTGTGGGCAGGAACCCAGACACGCAGGATCAGGCCCCAAACACCTGCACATGTCTCTGCTGGGGAGGAGAGTGCTAGGGAACCTACGTCTGTCATACACTTTCTGGGCACCCAAGGAATCAGCCTCCGTGTGTGCGGGGCTGAAAACCCCAGCCAGGGGCCCTGGGAGCCTGGTGCTCTCCGTGTGGCGCTGAATCTGGGCGGCCAAGCAACCGCTGGAGGAGCCCTGCAGTTGCCCTTCCCTTCCCTCTGACAGAATTCTCACTGCTGGAGCCCTTGGCAGTGTGCAACCCACCAGCCCCTAAGCTCTCCTTAAGGAGGACTGGGACCTAAGTGCAAAGGCAAGGCAGGATTGGAGCTGAGGCAAGAAAGGCGCCAGTGGCGACTCCCAGGCTCCTGCTGCCTGCTCCTTCCTGGAGAGGCAGCCTAAAAGCAAGGCAAGTCTGGGCAAGGCTAGCCCCGGCAGAGCAGCCTCGCGCCAGGAACTCTGCCAGATCGGGGCTCTGAGCAGAGCTAGAGCTCTGCCGTACTGGAGGCGCACTTAGCTCCGTGCAAGCAGGGCTTTCAACTTGACGGGGCTGGGCTGCCTCCTCTTCCCCCGAGGAGGCTCGCTTCCCTGCTGGCTGTGCACTCGCCTATCAGGCGGGGGCGCAGGGCTCCTCCAGCAGGTCTTGCCTCAGGGGCTGCTTCCCCTGAGTTGGGGCTGTGGGCAGGAACCCAGACACGCAGGATCAGGCCCCAAACACCTGCACATGTCTCTGCTGGGGAGGAGAGTGCTAGGGAACCTACGTCTGTCATACACTTTCTGGGCACCCAAGGAATCAGCCTCCGTGTGTGCGGGGCTGAAAACCCCAGCCAGGGGCCCTGGGAGCCTGGTGCTCTCGGTGCGGCGCTGATTCTAGGCGGCCTAGAAACCGCTGGAGGAGCCCTGCAGTTGCCCTTCCCTTCCCTCTGACAGAGCTCTCACTGCTGAAGCCCTTGGCAGTGTGCAACCACCACCCCCCTAAGCCCTCCCCAACCACGCCTGGCACCTATGTGCAAAGGCAAGGCAGGATTGGAGCTGAGGCAAGGAAGGCACCAGTGGCGTCTCCCAGGCTCGCTCAGACAGCTCCTTCCTGGGGAGGGAGCCTAAAAGCAAGGCAAGTCTGGGCAAGGCGAGCCCCCGGCCGAGCAGCCTCGCGCCAGAAACTCTGCCAGATCGGGGCTCTGAGCAGAGCTAGAGCTCTGCCGTACTGGAGGCCCACTTAGCTCCGTGCAAGCAGGGCTTTCCTCTTGACTGGGCTCGGCTGCCTCCTCTTCTCCCGAGGAGGCTCGCTACACTGCTGGCTGTGCTCTCGCCTATCAGGCGGGCGCGCAGGGCTCCTCCAGCAGGTCTTGCCTCAGGGGCTGCTTCCCCTGAGTTGAGGCTGTGGGCGGGAACCCAGACAAGGATAAGGCCCCAACCACTGCACATGTCTCTGCTGGGGAGGAGAGTGCTAGGGAACCTACGTCTCTCACACACTTTCTAGGCACCCACGGAGTCAGCCTCTGGGAGTGTGGGGATGCAAAACCCAGCCAGGGGCCCTTGGAACCTGGTGCTCTCCGTGCGGAGCTTTGTCTGGGCGGCCAAGGAACCGCTGAAGGAGCCCTGCTGTTGCCCTTCGCTTCCCTCTGACAGAGCTTTCACTGCTGGAGCCCTTGGCAGTGTGCAACCCACAGCCCCTAAGCCCTCCTCAAGGACGCTTGGGACCTAAGTGCAAAGGCAAGGCAGGGGTAGAGCTGAAGCCAGGAAGGCGCCAGTGGCGTTTCCGAGCCTCACACAGCCTGCTCCTTCCTGGGGAGGGAGCCTTAAAGCAAGGCAAGTCTGCGCAAGGCTCGCCTATGGCAGAGCATCTTGGTGCCAGGAACTCTGCCAGATCGGGCCTCTGAACAGAGCTAGAGATCTGCCGTACTGGAGTCGCACTTAGCTTCGTGTAAGCAGGGATTTCAGCTTGACGGGGACTTGCTGCCTCCTCTTCCCCGAGGAGGCTCGCTTCCCTGCTGGCTGTGCACTCGCCTATCAGGCGGGGGCGCAGGGCTCCTCCAGCAGGTCTTGCCTCAGGGGCTGCTTCCCCTGAGTTGGGGCTGTGGGCAGGAACCCAGACACAGGATCAGGCCCCAAACACCTGCACATGTCTCTGCTGGGGAGGAGAGTGCTAGGGAACCTACGTCTGTCATACACTTTCTGGGCACCCAAGGAATCAGCCTCCGTGTGTGCGGGGCTGAAAACCCCAGCCAGGGGCCCTGGGAGCCTGGTGCTCTCCGTGTGGCGCTGAATCTGGGCGGCCAAGCAACCGCTGGAGGAGCCCTGCAGTTGCCCTTCCCTTCCCTCTGACAGAATTCTCACTGCTGGAGCCCTTGGCAGTGTGCAACCCACCAGCCCTAAGCTCTCCTTAAGGAGGACTGGGACCTAAGTGCAAAGGCAAGGCAGGATTGGAGCTGAGGCAAGAAAGGCGCCAGTGGCGACTCCCAGGCTCCTGCTGCCTGCTCCTTCCTGGAGAGGCAGCCTAAAAGCAAGGCAAGTCTGGGCAAGGCTAGCCCCGGCAGAGCAGCCTCGCGCCAGGAACTCTGCCAGATCGGGGCTCTGAGCAGAGCTAGAGCTCTGCCGTACTGGAGGCGCACTTAGCTCCGTGCAAGCAGGGCTTTCAACTTGACGGGGCTGGGCTGCCTCCTCTTCCCCCCGAGGAGGCTCGCTTCCCTGCTGGCTGTGCACTCGCCTATCAGGCGGGGCGCAGGGCTCCTCCAGCAGGTCTTGCCTCAGGGGCTGCTTCCCCTGAGTTGGGGCTGTGGGCAGGAACCCAGACACGCAGGATCAGGCCCAAACACCTGCACATGTCTCTGCTGGGGAGGAGAGTGCTAGGGAACCTACGTCTGTCATACACTTTCTGGGCACCCAAGGAATCAGCCTCCGTGTGTGCGGGGCTGAAAACCCCAGCCAGGGGCCCTGGGAGCCTGGTGCTCTCGTGCGGCGCTGATTCTAGGCGGCCTAGAAACCGCTGGAGGAGCCCTGCAGTTGCCCTTCCTTCCCTCTGACAGAGCTCTCACTGCTGAAGCCCTTGGCAGTGTGCAACCCACCACCCCTAAGCCCTCCCCAACGACGCCTGGCACCTATGTGCAAAGGCAAGGCAGGATTGGAGCTGAGGCAAGGAAGGCACCCAGTGGCGTCTCCCAGGCTCGCTCAGACAGCTCCTTCCTGGGGAGGGAGCCTAAAAGCAAGGCAAGTCTGGCAAGGCGAGCCCCGGCCGAGCAGCCTCGCGCCAGAAACTCTGCCAGATCGGGCTCTGAGCAGAGCTAGAGCTCTGCCGTACTGGAGGCGCACTTAGCTCCGTGCAAGCAGGGCTTTCCTCTTGACTGGGCTCGGCTGCCTCCTCTTCCCCCCGAGGAGGCTCGCTACACTGCTGGCTGTGCTCTCGCCTATCAGGCGGGCGCGCAGGGCTCCTCCAGCAGGTCTTGCCTCAGGGGCTGCTTCCCCTGAGTTGAGGCTGTGGGCGGGAACCCAGACACGCAGGATAAGGCCCCAACCACCTGCACATGTCTCTGCTGGGGAGGAGAGTGCTAGGGAACCTACGTCTCTCACACACTTTCTAGGCACCCACGGAGTCAGCCTCTGGGAGTGTGGGGATGCAAAACCCAGCCAGGGGCCCTTGGAACCTGGTGCTCTCCGTGCGGAGCTTTGTCTGGGCGGCCAAGGAACCGCTGAAGGAGCCCTGCTGTTGCCCTTCGCTTCCCTCTGACAGAGCTTTCACTGCTGGAGCCCTTGGCAGTGTGCAACCCACCAGCCCCTAAGCCTCCTCAAGGACGCTTGGGACCTAAGTGCAAAGGCAAGGCAGGGGTAGAGCTGAAGCCAGGAAGGCGCCAGTGGCGTTTCCGAGCCTCACACAGCCTGCTCCTTCCTGGGGAGGGAGCCTTAAAGCAAGGCAAGTCTGCGCAAGGCTCGCCTATGGCAGAGCATCTTGGTGCCAGGAACTCTGCAGATCGGGCCTCTGAACAGAGCTAGAGATCTGCCGTACTGGAGTCGCACTTAGCTTCGTGAAGCAGGGATTTCAGCTTGACGGGGACTTGCTGCCTCCTCTTCCCCCCGAGGAGGCTCGCTTCCCTGCTGGCTGTGCACTCGCCTATCAGGCGGGGGCGCAGGGCTCCTCCAGCAGGTCTTGCCTCAGGGGCTGCTTCCCCCCTGAGTTGGGGCTGTGGCAGGAACCCAGACACGCAGGATCAGGCCCCAAACACCTGCACATGTCTCTGCTGGGGAGGAGAGTGCTAGGGAACCTACGTCTGTCATACACTTTCTGGGCACCCAAGGAATCAGCCTCCGTGTGTGCGGGGCTGAAAACCCCAGCCAGGGGCCCCTGGGAGCCTGGTGCTCTCCGTGTGGCGCTGAATCTGGGCGGCCAAGCAACCGCTGGAGGAGCCCTGCAGTTGCCCTTCCTTCCCTCTGACAGAATTCTCACTGCTGGAGCCCTTGGCAGTGTGCAACCACAGCCCCTAAGCTCTCCTTAAGGAGGACTGGGACCTAAGTGCAAAGGCAAGGCAGGATTGG
>NW_017200077.1:0-7126 GCF_001704415.2 Capra hircus
GTGCATGGCCCACTCGAGACGAGGACTGACACCACTGGGGGGACTCCAGAAGTACCCCAAGATCCATGTCAGCAGTGGAGAATAATCCTCAGGTTCCAGCACCGACTCCACACAAGATCTTAGGCCCCGGCATCGACGGAGAGGAATCCGCGACAGGCCCCGAAGCAACTCCGCATGGGGACTCGCCTTTCCTGAGGCCACCAGAGCGGGTCCCTGAGGTCCCCGTCGTAAGTTGAGAGCACCTGCCGCAACTCGAGAAATATCCAGGAGGTTCTCCCCCTCAAGGCGACATGAGGCCCATTTCCGCTGATGCGTCTCGAGTCTAATCACATCTAACATCTGGAACTTCCAAAGGTCCTTCACACCCTTGCTGCAACTCAAGAAGTTCCCCGACATACCCGTCTCCACTCGAGAGGAAGCACGAGAGTCCCGCCAACATCCAGAGGAGCCCCGTTTCCGCCTCCTAGCTCGAGAGGAGGGATCCTTTCACAGCGTGGTCGGGAAAGAATTCCCGGCGTTCCCTGTTGCATCTCAAGAGGAGGCGCTCTCCACAGGAAAGGTGAGAGGAAGTCCAGGGTCGTGCCACCCTTCCCAGAGTCCCCTGGATGTCTCAGTCCATTCCAGGGAAAACTGTTTTCCCTGCACTGGCCTCGACTTTCAAGCCGAGGATCGACTCACACCAACGGTGGCACGAGGAACAGCCCTGTGGGAAAGTCTCGTGGGAAAGCCTCGGAGGGAAAACCACATCCTTGATCCACGACGAAGGGAAGCGCGACACTGCTGCTACAGCTCGGGAGGAAAGCGCACGTGCATGCCCGCCACTCGAGACGAGGACTGACTGCCCTGGGGAGACTCCAGAAGTACCCAAGATCCATGTCTGCACTGGAGAGGAATCCTCAGGTTCCAGCACCTAGTCCACACGAGGTCTTAGGCCCCAGCATCGGACGGGAGAGGAATCCCGAGAGGCCCCCGAGCAATACGCATGGGACTGTCCTTTCCCTGAGGCCACAAGAGCGGGTCCCTGAGGTCCCCGTCGTAAGTTGAGAGCACCATCCGCAACTCGAGAATATCCAGGAGGTTCTCCCCCTCCAGGCGAGATGAGGCCCATTTCCGCTTTGGCTTCTCCAGGCAAATCACACCTAACCTCTGGAACTTCCAAAGGGTCCTTCACACCCTTGCTGCAACTCAAGAAGTTCCCCGACATACCCGTCTCCACTCGAGAGGAACAGGAAAGTCCCGCCCACATCCAGAGGAGCCACGTTTCCGCCTCATAACTCGAGAGGTTTGATCCTTTCCCTGCGTGGTCGGGGAAAGAATTCGCCGGCGTTCCCGTCCCATCTCAAGAGGAGGCGCTCTCCAGAGGAAAAGCGAGAGGAACTCCAGGGTCGTGCCACCATTCCCAGAGTCCCAAAGATGTCTCAGTCCATTCCAGGGAAACCTGTATTCCCTGCACTGCCTCGACTTTCAAGCCGAGGATCGGACTCCACACCACAGTGGCACGTGGGACAGCCCTGTGAGAAAGCCTCGTGGGAAAGCCTCGGAGGGAAAGCCACAGATCCCTTGATCCACGAAAAGGGAAGTGTGACACTGCTGCTACAGCTCGGGAGGAAAGCGCACGTGCATGGACCCACTCGAGATGAGGCCTGACACCCCTGGGGGGACTCCAGAAGTACGCCAAGATCTATGTCAGCCCTGGAGAGGAATTCTCAGGTTCCGGCACCGACTCCACACAAGGCCTTAGGCCCCGGCATCGACGGGAGAGGAATCCCGAGAGGCACCAGAGCAACTCGCATGGGGACTGGCCTTTCCTGAGGCCACCAGAGCGGGTCCCTGAGGTCCCCGTCGTAAGTCGAGAGCACCTGCCGCAACTCGAGAAAATCCAGGAGGTTCTCCCCTTCAGGCGAGCTGAGTCCTATTTCCGCTGAGGTATCTCGAGGCTAATCACACCTGACCGTCTGGAACTTCCAAAGGGTCATTCACACCCTAGCTGCAACTCAAGAAGTTCCCGACATACCCGACTCCACTCGAGAGGAAGCACGAGAGTCCCGCCCACATCCAGAGGAGCCCTGTTTCCGCCTCCTAGTCTCGAGAGGAGGGATCCTTTCCCTGCGTGTCGGGATAGAATTCCCGGTGTTCCCGTCGCATCTCAAGAAGAGGCGCTCTCCACAGTAAAGGCGAGAGGAACTCCAGGGTCGTGCCACCCATTCCCAGAGTCCCCTGGATGTCGCATTCCATTCCTGGGAAACCTGTATTCCCTGCACTGGCCTCGACTTTTCAAGCCGAGGATCGACTCACACCACGGTGGCACGTGGGACAGCCCTGTGGGAAAGTCGTGGGAAAGCCTCTTAGGAAAGCCTCGAGGGAAAGCCACAGATCCGTTGATCCACACGAAGGGAAGCGTGACACTGCTGCTACATCTCGGGAGGAAAGCGCACGTGCATGCCCCACTCGAGTAGAGGACTGCACTGCACTGGGAGACGCCAGAAGTACCCCAAGATCCATGTCAGCACTGGAGAGGAATCCTCAGGTTCCAGCAGCGACTCCACACAAGATCTTAGGCCCCGGCATCGACGGGAGAGGAATCCCGACAGGCCCCCAAGCAACTCGCATGGGGACTGGCCTTTCCTGAGGCCACCAGAGCGGGTTCCTGAGGTCCCCCGTCGTAAGTTGAGAGCACCATCCGCACTCGAGAATATCCAGGAGGTTCTCCCCTCCAGGTGACATGAGGCCCATTTCCGCTGATGCGTCTCAAGTCTAATCACATCTAACATCTGGAACTTCCAAAGGGTAATTCACACCCTTGCTGCAACTCAAGAAGTTCCCTGACATACCCGTCTCCACTCGAGAGGAAGCACGAGAGTCCCGCCCACATTCAGAGGAGACCCGTTTCCACCTCCTTAGCTAGAGAGGTTTGATCCTTTCCCTGCGTGGTCGGGAAAGAATTTGCACCGTTCCGTCGCATCTCAGAGGAGGCGCTCTCCAGAGGAAAGGCGAGACGAACTCCAGGGTCGTGCCACCATTCCAGAGTCCCCCAGATGTCTCAGTCCATTCCAGGGAAACCTGTATTCCCTGCACTGCCTCGACTTTCAAGCCGAGGATCGACTCACACCACAGTGGCACATGGCACAGCCCTGTGGGAAAGCCTCTTGGGAAAGCCTGGAGAGAAAGCCACAGATCCCTTGATCCATGCGAAGGGAAGCGGGACACTGCTGCTACAGCTCGGGAGGAAAGCGCTCGTGCATGGCCCCACTCGAGACGAGGACTGCCACCCCTGGGGAGACTCCAGAAGTACCCCAAGATCCATGTCAGCACTGGAGAGGAATCCTCAGGTTCCGGCACCGACTCCACACAAGGTGGTAGGCCCGGCATCGATGGGAGAGGAATCCCGAGAGGCCCTAGAGCAACTCGCATTGGGACTGGCCTTTCCTGAGGCCACATCAGCGGGTCCCTGAGGTCCCCGTCGTAAGTCGAGAGCACCTGCCACAACTCGAGAAAATCTAGGAGGTTCTCCCCTCCAGGCGAGCTGAGTCCCATTTCCGCTGAGGTATCTCGAGGCTAATCACACCTGACCTCTGGAACTTCAAAGGGTCCTTCACACCCTTGCTGCAACTCAAGAAGTTCCCCGACATACCCGTCTCCACTCAAGAAGAACCGAGCGTCCCGCCCATATCCAGAGTGGCCCGTTTCCGCCTGCAAGCTCGAGAGGAGGGATCCTTTCCCTGCGTGGTCGGGAAAGAATTCCTAGCGTTCCGTCTCATCTCAAGAGGAGGCGCTCTCCACAGGAAAGGCGAGAGGAACTCCAGGATCAGGCCCCATTCCCAGAGTCCCCCAGATGTCTCAGTCCATTCCGGGAAACCTGTTTTCCCTTCACTGCCTCGACTTTCAAGCCGAGGATCGACTCACATGGCACGTGGACAGCCCCCTGTGGGAAAGCCTCGTGGGAAAGCCTCGAGGGAAAGCCACAGATCCCTTGATCCACGCAAGGGGAAGTGTGACACTGCTGCTAGGCTCGGAGGAAAGCGCACGTGCATGGACCCACTCGAGATGAGGCTGACACCCTGGGGGGACTCCAGAAGTACCAAGATCTATGTCAACCCTGGAGAGGAATTCTCAGGTTCCGGCACCGACTCCACACAAGGCCTTAGGCCCCGGCATCGACGGGAGAGGAATCCCGAGAGGCACCAGAGCAACTCGCATGGGGACTGGCCTTTCCTGAGGCCACCAGAGCGGGTCCCTGAGGTCCCCGTCGTAAGTCGAGAGCACCTGCCGCAACTCGAGAAATCCAGGAGGTTCTCCCTCCAGGCGAGCTGAGTCCTATTTCCGCTGAGGTATCTCGAGGCTAATCACACCTGACGTCTGGAACTTCCAAAGGGTCATTCACACCCTAGCTGCAACTCAAGAAGTTCCCCGACATACCGACTCCACTCGAGAGGAAGCACGAGAGTCCCGCCCCACATCCAGAGGAGCCCTGTTCCGCCTCCTAGCTCGAGAGGAGGGATCCTTTCCCTGCGTGTCGGGATAGAATTCCCGGTGTTCCCGTCGCATCTCAAGAGAGGCGCTCTCCACAGTAAAGGCGAGAGGAACTCCAGGGTCGTGCACCATTCCAGAGTCCCCTGGATGTCTCATTCCATTCCTGGGAAACCTGTTTTCCTGCACTGCCTCGACTTTCAAGCCGAGGATCGATTCACACCACGGTGGCACGTGGGACAGCCCTGTGGGAAAGCCTCGTGGGAAAGCCTCTTAGGAAAGCCTCGAGGGAAAGCCACAGATCCGTTGATCCACACGAAGGAAGCGTGACACTGCTGCTACATCTCGGGAGGAAAGCGCACGTGCATGCCCCCACTCGAGTAGAGGACTGACTGCACTGGGAGACGCCAGAAGTACCCCAAGATCCATGTCAGCACTGGAGAGGAATCCTCAGGTTCCAGCACCGACTCCACACAGGATCTTAGGCCCCGCATCGATGGGAGGAATCCCGACAGGCCCCCAAGCAACTCGCATGGGGACTGGCCTTTCCTGAGGCCACCAGAGCGGGTTCCTGAGGTCCCCGTCGTAAGTTGAGAGCACCATCCGCAACTCGAGAAAATCCAGGAGGTTCTCCCTCCAGGCGACATGAGGCCCATTTCCGCTGATGCGTCTCAAGTCTAATCACATCTAACTCTGGAACTTCCAAAGGTAATTCACACCCTTGCTGCAACTCAAGAAGTTCCCTGACATACCCGTCTCCACTCGAGAGGAAGCACGAGAGTCCGCCACATTCAGAGGAGAACCCGTTTCCACCTCTTAGCTAGAGAGGTTTGATCCTTTCCCTGCGTGGTCGGGAAAGAATTTGCACCGTTTCCGTCGCATCTCAAGAGGAGGCGCTCTCCAGAGGAAAGGCGAGACGAACTCCAGGGTCGTGCCACCATTCCAGAGTCCCCCAGATGTCTCAGTCCATTCCAGGGAAACCTGTATTCCCTGCACTGCCTCGACTTTCAAGCCGAGGATCGACTCACACCACAGTGGCACATGGCACAGCCCTGTGGGAAAGCCTCTTGGGAAAGCCTGGAGAGAAAGCCACAGATCCCTTGATCCATGCGAAGGGAAGCGGGACACTGCTGCTACAGCTCGGAGGAAAGCGCTCGTGCATGGCCCCCACTCGAGACGAGGACTGCCACCCCTGGGGAGACTCCAGAAGTACCCCAAGATCCATGTCAGCACTGGAGAGGAATCCTCAGGTTCCGGCACCGACTCACACAAGGTAGGCCCCGGCATCGATGGTGAGGAATCCCGAGAGGCCCAGAGCAACTCGCATTGGGACTGGCCTTTCCTGAGGCCACATCAGCGGGTCCTGAGTTCCCGTCGTAAGTCGAGAGCACCTGCCACAACTCGAGAAAATCTAGGAGGTTCTCCCCTCCAGGCGAGCTGAGTCCCATTTCCGCTGAGGTATCTCGAGGCTAATCACACCACCTCTGGAACTTCCAAAGGGTCCTTCACACCCTTGCTGCAACTCAAGAAGTTCCCCGACATACCCGTCTCCACTCAAGAAGACCCGAGCGTCCCGCCCATATCCAGAGTGGCCCCGTTTCCGCCTGCAAGCTCGAGAGGAGGGATCCTTTCCCTGCGTGTTCGGGAAAGAATTCCTAGCGTTCCCGTCTCATCTCAAGAGGAGGCGCTCTCCACAGGAAAGTCGAGAGGAACTCCAGGATCAGGCCCCATTCCCAGAGTCCCCCAGATGTCTCAGTCCATTCCAGGGAAAACTGTTTTCCCTTCACTGCCTCGACTTTCAAGCCGAGGATCGACTCACAGCCGCGATGGCACGTGGACAGCCCTGTGGGAAAGCTCGTGGGAAAGCCTCGTGGGAAAGCCCGGAAAAGCCACAGATCCCTTGTTCCACGCGAAGGGAAGCGCGACACTGCTGCTACAGCTCGAAGGAAATCACACGTGCATGCCCCCACTCGAGACGAGGACTGACTCCCCTGGGAGACTCCAGAAGTACCCCAAGATCCATGTCAGCACTGGAGAGGAATCCTCAGGTTCTGGCACTGACTTCACACAAGGTCTTAGGCCCCAGAATCGACGGAGAGGAAACCCGAGAGCCCCTGAGCAACTCGCATGGGGACTGGTCCTTTCCTGAGGCCACCAGAGCGGGTCCCTGAGGTCCCGTCGTAAGTCGAGAGCACCTTCCTCAACTCGAGAAAACCCAGGAGGTTCTCCCTCCAGGCGAGATGAGGCCCATTTCCGCTGAGGCGTCTCGAGCTATTCACACAACACCTCTGGAACTTCGAAAGGGTCCTTCACACCCTTGCTGCAAGTCAAGAATTCCCCCGACATACCCGTCTCCACTCGAGTGGAAGCACGTGAGTCCCGCCCAATCCAGAGGGCCCCGTTTCTGTCTCCTAGCTCGAGAGGAGGGATCTTTCCCTGCGTGGTCGGAAAGAATTCCGGCGTTCCCGTCGCATCTCAAGAGGCGGTGCTCTTTACAGGAAGGCGAGAGGAACTCCAGGGCCGTGCCACCATTCCCAGAGTCCCCAGATGTCTCAGTCCATTCCAGGAAAACCTGTTTTCCCTGCACTGCCTCGACTTTAAAGCCGAGGAGCGACTCACACACGGGCACGTGGACAGCCCTGTGGGAAGCCTCGTGTGG
>NW_017200078.1:0-7126 GCF_001704415.2 Capra hircus
CTGTGGAGAGCGCCTCCACCTGAGATGCGACGGGAATGCCGGAAGTTCTTTCCCGACCAAGCAGGGAAAGGATCCCTCATCTCTAGCTAGGAGGATGAAACGGGGCTACTCTGGATGTGGGCAGGACCCTCGTGTTCGTGTTTCCTCTCGAGTGGAGATGGGAATGTCGGGGAACTTTCTTGAGTTGCAGCAAGGGTGTGAAGGACCCTTTGGAAGTTCCAGAGATTAGATGTAATTAGCCTCGAGACACCTCATTGGAAATGGGCTCATCTCGCTGGAGGGGAGAACCTCCTGGATTTTCTCGAGTTGCGGCAGTGCTCCCGACTTACGACGGGGACGTCAGGGACCCGCTCTGGTGGCTTCATCAAAGGCCAGTCCGCCATGCCAGATGCTGGGGGGCTTCTCTTGATAACTCTCCTGTTGATGCCCGGGCCGAACAACTTGTGTGGTTCGGCGGAACCTGAGGTTTCCTCTGCAGTGCTGACATGGATATTGGGGTTCTTCTGGAGTCTCCCCTGGAGAGTCAATCTCCTCTCAGTGAGGGCACGCACGTGTGCTTTCCTCCCGAGCTGTAGCAGCAGGGTCACGCTTCCGTCGTGTGGATCAAGGGATCTGTGGCTTTCCTGGAGGCTTTCCCACGAGGCTTTCTCACAGGGCTTTCCTGTGCCACGTGGTGTGAGTTGATCCTCAGCGTGAAAGTCGAGGCAGTGCAGGAAAAACAGGTTCCTCTGGATTGGACTGATGCTGGGAGCCAGTATGAGGACTCCGCGCCGTGATAACGTCATGAGGAAGAAAGCTGACATAGGCATGGTGTGTTCAGACTTCAGGGAACCCCTCTGGAAGTTCCTACGCACATACCCAACAAAAATCTGCCGGCTTTTTTGCTCTGCTTTTCCACTCTTCTGACATTTTCTGGAAAAAGTCAATTCAGGGCTTTAGTCTCAGCATTTGAAAGAGTGTTTCAATCCAAAAACCCTCTGAATGCTTTCTAGCCTGCCTGCAGGACTCGTACAGCTGGGCATGTGATTGTTTTGAGGCTCCTTTCGCCCAGGAGGCACAGGAAGCTTAAAGCATCCTAGGAATGTAGGGGCATCCGAGGAGTCAAAATCTTTATAATAGGACTGATTAAAAGTTTCATTTTTTGGGTCAATGCTTGCTGCTAAATTTTTCATATCCTTTATTTTTAGATAGAGTTGGTATATTAAAAAAACAAGTAGTAGACCTGGTATTAGGAACATTAGATCTTTGAGTTAAGTACCTTCTTTGTTATAACCACTGCACCTTTGTTTTATAGAGATGTAACTTTAATGCTTTAAGGAAATGCAGATTAAAAGAAAAACACTTCAGAGGAAACAAAATTAACATTCATTAAGGAAGAGAGCCAAAAAGTGTTTAACAAGCCTCTTGGCCAGAAGATAATGTAAATCACCAGAGACCTTTTGTATACAAAATGATGTACAGAAAGAGTCTGGGGTGCAAACGCTACATAATTTTGTGTTACCCATTGAACTCCATGTTTTATCAAAAGTATAAAAGGCTTTATGAACAATAAAGGATGGGGCCAGTTTCTCGACCAGTTTCTCGAACTAGTCTCTCGGCCTGGTTTCTTGAGACTCAGGCTCCCCCCGTGTCTTTTTCTCTCTTTCTTCTTCTCTCCCCTTTCCTTCTCTCTGCTTTTTACTTTAACTTCAGGCTGAATCTCCACCAGGGGCGGAGGCTCGCCAGGTCTACTTACTTGCCTGGCTGTTAAGACCTGCACGAAAGGGAGCTTAAGGTGAGGCACCCTTAGATATTCAAGCAGGGGCTGGTGGCCCAACGTAGATGGTGAAAATTCTTTGTCTGGAATTTTATTGGCCTTCCACGTAAACCAAGATATTCAGCCCTTTTCTCCAGTTAATCTTCTTACTACACTATAATTTCTTAATCTAATCTTACATTAATAAATAAAAAAGACTTTCCACGACAACGCCGTCCATCCCGTCGAATTCCCTGGATCCAGCGGGCTGGACCCCGGCAGACTGAGATATCTGGGGGACTCTTGGAATGGTGGCATGACCCTGGAGTTCCTCCGCCTTTCCTGTGGAGAGCGCCTCCTCATGAGATGCGACGGGAACACCGGGAATTCTTTCCCGAACATGCAGGGAAAGGATACCTGACCTCGAGGTATGAGGCGGAAACGGGGCTCCTCTGGATGTGGGGCGGATTCTCGTGCTTCCTCTCGAGTGGAGTCAGGTATGTCGGGGAACTTCTTGAGTTGGTGTGAAGGACCCTTTGGAAGTTCAGATGTTAGGTATGGTTAGCCTCGAGACGCCTCAGAGGAAAGGGCCTCATCTCGCCTGGAGGGGAGAACCTCCTGGATTTTCTCGAGTTGCGGCAGGTGCTCTTGACTTACTACGGGACCTCAGGGAACGCTCTGGTGGCCTCAGGAAAGGCCAGTCCCCATGCGAGTTGCTCTGGGGCCTCTCGGGATTCCTCTCCCGTCGATGGGGCCTAAGACCCTGTGTGGAGTCGGTGCCGGAACCTGAGGTTTCCTCTCCAGTGCTGACATGGATCTTGGGGTACTTCTGAGTTCCCCAGGGGAGTTAGTCGTCGTCTTGTGTGGGGGCATGAACGTGCGCTTTCCTCCCGAGCTGTAGCAGCAGTGCAACGCTTCCCTTCGCGTGATCAAGGGATCTGTGGCTTTCCCTCGTGGCTTTCCCACGAGGCTTTCCACAGTGCTGTCCCACGTGCCATCGTGGTGTGAGTCGATCCTCGGCTAGAAATTCGAGGCAGTGCAGGGAAATCAGGTTTCCCTGAAATGGACTAGACATCTGGGGGACTCTGGGAATGGTGGCACGACCCTGGAGTTCCTCTCGCCTTTCTGTGTGGAGAGCACCTCCTCTTGAGATGGCGACAGGAACGCCCGGAATTCTTTCCCGACCACGCAGGGAAAGGATCCCTCCTCTCGAGCTAGGAGGCGGAAACGGGGCTCCTCTGGATGTGGGCGGGTCTCTGGTGCTTCCTCTCGAGTGGAGACGGGTATGTCGGGGAACTTCTTGAGTTGCAGCAAGGGTGTGAAGGGTCCTTTGCAAAGTTCCAAAGGTTAGGTGTGATTAGCCTCGAGACGCCTCAGCGGAAATGGGCCTCATCTCGCCTGGAGGGGAGAACCTCCTGGATGTTCTCAAGTTGCGGCAGGTGCTCTCGACTTACGACGGGGACTCAGGGACCCGCTCTGGTGGCCTCAGGAAAGGCCAGTCCCCAAGCGAGTTGCTCGGGGCCTCTCGGGATTCTTCTCCCGTAGATGCGGGCTAAAACCTTGTGTGGAGACGGTGCCGGAACTGAGGATTCCTCTCCAGTGCTGACATGGATCTTGGGGTATTTCTGGAGTCTCCCAGGGGAGTCAGTCCTCGTCTCGAGTGGGGGCATGCACGTGCGCTTTCCTCCGAGCTGTAGCAGCAGTGTCACGCTTCCCTTCGCCTGGATCAAGGGATCTGTGCCTTTCCCTTGAGGCTCTCCACGAGGCTTTCCCAGAAGGCTTTCTCACAGGGCTGTCCCACGTGCCACCGTGGTGTGAGTCGATCCTCGGCTTGAAAGTCGGGGCAATCGAGGGAAAACAGATTTCCCTGGAATGGACTTAGACATCTGCGGAGACTCTGGGAATGGTGGCAAGACCCGGGAGTTCCTCTCGCCTTCCAGTGGAGAGCGCCTCCTCTTGAGATGCGACGGGAATGCCGGGAATTCTTTCCCGACCACGCAGGGAAAGGATCCCTCCTCTCGAGCTAGGAGGCGGAAACGGGGCTCCTCTGGATGTGGGCGGCTCTCGTGCTTACTCTGGAGTAGAGACGCGGGAATGTCGGGGAACTTCTTGAGTGGCAGCAAGGGTGTGAAGGACCCTTTGGAAGTTCCAGAGGTTAGGGTGTGATTAGCCTCGAGACGCCTCAGCGGAAATGGGCCTCATCTCGCCTGGAGGGGACAACCTCCTGGATTGTTTCTAGTTGCGGCAGGTCCTCTCGTCTTACGACGGAGACCTCAGGGACCCGCTCTGGTGGCCTCAGGAAAGGCCAGTCCCCATGCGAGTTGCTCGGGGCCTCTCGGGATTTCTCTGCCGTTCATGCCGGGGCTTAAGACCTTGTGTGGAGTCGGAGCCGGAACGTGAGGATTACTCTCAGTGCTGACATGGATCTTGGGTACCTCGGGAGTCTCCCAGGGGAGTCAGTCCTCGTCTCAAGTAGGGGCATGCACGTGTGCTTTCCTCCCGAATTGCAGCAGCAGTGTCACGCTTCCCTTCCGAGGATCAAGGGATCAGTGGCTTTCCCTCGGGGCTTTCCCATGAGGCTTTCACACGAGGCTTTCCCACAGGGCTGTCCCACGTGCCACGTGGTGTGAGTCGATCCTCGGCTTGAAAGTTGAGGCAGTGCAGGGAAAACAGGTTTCCCTGGAATGGACTGAGATATCTGGGGCACTCTGGGAATGGTGGCACCACCCTGGAGTTCCTATCGCCTTTCCTGTGGGAGAGCGCCTCTTTTTGAGATGCGACGGGAACGCCGGGAATTCTTTCCCGACCACGCAGGGAACGGATCCCTGCTCTCGAGCTAGGAGGCGGAAACGGGGCTCCTCTGGATGTGGGCGGGACTCTCGTGCTTCCTCTCGAGTGGAGATGGGTTTATCTGGGAACTTCTTAAGTTGCAGCAGGGGTGTGAAGGACCCTTTGGAAGTTTCAGAGGTTATGTGTGATTAGCCTCGAGACGCCTCAGCGGAAATGGGCCTCATCACGCCTGGAGGTGAGAACCTCCTGGATTTTCTCGAGTTGCGGCAGGTGCTCTCAACTTACAAAGGGCACAATAGGGACCCGCTCTGTTGGCCTTAGGAAAGGCCAGTCCCCATGCGAGTTGCTCGGGGGCCTCTCGGGATTCCTCTCCCGACGATGCCGGGGCCTAAGACCTTGTGTGGAGTCGGTGCTGGAACCTGAGGATTCCTCTCCAGTGCTGACATGGATCTTGGGGTACTTCTGGAGTCTCCCAGGGGAGTCAGTCCTGGTCTCGAGTTTGGGTATGCACGTGCGCTTTCCTCCCGAGCTCTAGCAGCATTGTCACGCTTCCCTTCGCGTGGAACAAGGGATCTGTGGCTTTCCCTCGAGGCTTTCCCACGAGGCTTTCAATGAATCCTTCCCACAGACCTCTCCCACGTGCCACCATGGTGTGAGTCGATCCTCGGCTTGAAAGTCGAGGCAGTGCAGGGAAAACAGGTTTCCCTGGAATGGACTGAGACATCTGGGGGACTCTGGGAATGGTGGCCGGACCCTGGAGTTCCTCTCGCCTTTCCTGTGGAGAGCTCCTCTTTTGAGATGCGACGGGAACGCAGGAATTCTTTCCCGACCACGCAGGGAAAGGATCCCTCCTTCGAGCTAGGAGGTGGAAACTGGGCTCCTCTGGATGTGGGTGGGACTCTCGTGCTTCCTCTCGAGTGGGAGACGGGTATGTCGAGGAACTTCTTGAATTGCAGCAAGGGTGTGAAGGACCCTTTGGAAGTTCCAGAGGTTAGGTGTGATTAGCCTCGAGACGCTGCTGCGGAAATGGGCCTAATCTCTCCTGGAGGGGAGAACCTCCTGGATTTTCTCGAGTTGCGGCAGGTGCTCTCGACTTATGATGGTGACCTCAGGGACCCGCTCTGGTGGCCTCAGGCAAGGCCCGTCCCCAGCGAATTGGTCGACGGCATCTCGGGATTCCTCTCCTGTCGATGCCGGGGCCTAAGACCTTGTGTGGAGTCGGTGCCGGAACCTGAGGTTTCCTCTCCGGTGCTGACATGGATCTTAGGGTATTTCTGGAGTCTCCCAGGGGAGTCAGTCCTCGTCTCGTATTGGGGCATGCACGTGCGATTTCCTCTCGAGTTGTAGCAGCAGTGTCACGCTTCCTTCGCGTGGATCAAGGGATCTGTGCCTTTCCCTCAAGGCTTGCCCAGGAGGCTTTCCACAGGGCTGTCCCACGTGCCACCATGGTGTGAGTCAATCCTCGGCTTGAAAGTCGAGGCAGTGCAGGGAAAACAGGTTTCCCTGGAATGGACTGAGACATCTGGGGGACTCTGGGAATGGTGGCACGACCATGGAGTTCCTCTCGCCTTTCCTGTGGAGAGCGCGCTCCTCTTGAGATGCGACGGAAACGCCGGGAATTCTTTCCGCGACCACACAGGGAAAGGATCCCTCTCTCGAGCTAGGAGGCGGAAACGGGGCTCCTCTGGATGAGGGGCGGGACTCTCGTGGTTCCTCTCGATGGAGACGGGCATGTCACGGAACTTCTTGAGTTGCAGCAAGAGTGTGAAGGACCCTTTGGAAGTTCCAGAAGTTAGGTGTGATTAGCCTCGAGACGCCTCAGCGGAAATGGGCCTCATCTCGCCTGGAGGGGAACCTCCTGGATTTTCTCGAGTTGCGGCAGGTGCTCTCAACTTACGATGGGGACCTCAGGAACCCGCTCTTGTGGTCTCAGGAAAGGCCAGTCGCCATGCGAGTTGCTCGGGGGCCTCTTGGGATTCCTCCCCGTCAATGCCGTGGCCTAAGACTTGTGTGGAGTAGGTGCTGGAATCTCAGCATTCCTTTCCAGTGCTGACATGGATCTTGGGGTACGTCTGGAGTCTCCTCAGGAGAGTCAGTCCTCGTCTCGAGTGGGGGCACGCACGTGCGCTTTCCTCCGAGCTGAAGCAGGCAGTGTCGTGCTTGCCTTCGCATGGATCAAGAGATAAGGGGCTTTCCCTCGAGGCTTTCCCACGAGGCTTTCCCATGAGGCTTTCCCACAGGGCTGTCCCACCTGCCACCGTGGTGTGAGTCGATCCTCGGCTTGAAAGTCGAGGCAATGCAGGGAATGCTGGTTTCCCTGGAATGGACTGAGACATCTGGGGGACTCTGGGAATGGTGGCACGACCTGGAGTTTCTCTCGCCTTTCCTGTGGAGCGCCTCCTCTGAGATGGACGGGAAACGCCGGGAATTCTTTCCCACCATGCAGGGAAAGGATCCTCCTCGAGGTAGAGGCGGAAACGGGCTCCTCTGGATGTGGGCGGGACTCTCGTGCTTCCTCTCGAGTGGAGACAGGTATGTCGGGGAACTTCTTGAGTTGCAGCAAGGGTGTGAAGGACCCTTTGGAAGTTCCAGATGTTAGGT
>NW_017200079.1:0-7124 GCF_001704415.2 Capra hircus
CATGGACAGAAGAGTCTGGTAGGCTACAGTCCATGGGGTTGCAAAACAGTCAGACATGACTGAGCAACTAACACTTTCACTTTCTTTTTCACACAATTCATGGTTAGTTAAATCCAAGAATGTGTAACCTCAGATACAGAGGCACTATGGGACCTTAGCATCCTCGAAGTTTGATATAAATAGGAACTCTTGGAACAAATTCCCCTTTGGAAACCAATGGAGGGATACGCACAACTAGAACTTCATATATGAAAATATCATTTCTCCTTTAAATTTCTGTAGAACCAGCTAATTCTCTCCTAGGAGAAGCTCTCTTCCCAATTTATTTCATCTAGGATTAGTGAACATGAAGATCTGGGGAATCCTATGGGATGGAAATAACCTCCCCATGGTAGAATGCAGACTTGAAAGGGATGAAAAGTGGATCCAGTGTGGTAAACAACAATATCAGCATACCAGTGATCCATAAAAGCCTTCCAGAATTTACACACACACACACATGTACATATACTATCCCTTTCACTAGATTATTATTCGTTCATAATAATACAATTCTGAATTCTGTATATTAACATAATGAAGTATATTATGTACTTTACGTACTTTACATTATGTTAATTCTATACTTTAATGAAACAAGATTGCCAGGAGAAAATATCAGTAACTCAGATATGTAGATAACACCACCCTTATGGCAGAAAGTGAAGAAGAAGAACTAAAGAGTCTCTGATGAAAGTGAAAGAGAGTGAAAAATTTGGCTTAAAACTTAACATTCAGAAAACTAGATCATGGCATCTGGTTCCATCTCTTCATGGCAAATAGATGGGGAAGCAAAGGAAACAGTGACAGACTTTCTTTTCTTGGGCTCCAAAATCACTGCAGATGGTGACTGCAGCCATGAAATTAAAAGACACTTGCTCCTTGGAAGAAAAGCTATGATGAACCAAGACAGCATATGAAAAAGCATAGACATTACTTTGCCAACAAAGGCCTGTCTAGTCAAAGCTATGGTTTTTTCAATAGCCATGTAAGCATGTGAGAGTTGGACCATAAAGAAAGCTGAGTGTCGAAGAATTGATGCTTTTGAACTGTGGTGTTGGAGAAGACTCTTGGGAGTCCCTTGGACTACAAGAAGATCTGACCAGTCCATCCTAAAGGAAATTAGTCCTGAATATTCATTGGAAAGACTGAGGCTGAGGCTGAAACTCCAATATTTTGACCACCTGATGCGAAGAACTGAGTCATTGAAAAAAAGACCCTGATGCGGGAAAGGTTGATGGCAGGAGGAGAAAGGGATGACAGAGGATGAGATGGTTGGGTGGCATAACTGACTCAATGGACATGAGTTTGAGTAAGCTCTTGGAGTTGGTGATGGACAGGGAAGCCTGGCATACTGCAGTCCATGAGGTCACAAAGAGTCAAACATGAACGTGTGTCTGAACTAAACTGAACTGAACATAATTGAGGCCCTCAAGAGAACCTGGGTTTCTCTGGTGGCTCAGATAGTAAAGAATCTGCCTGCAATGTGGGAGACCTGGGTTAATCCCTGGGTCAGTAATATTCCCTGGAGAAGGGCATGGCAACCCACTCCAGTATTCTTGCCTAGAGAATCAATATAGACAGAGGAATCTGCAGGCTACAGTCCGTGGGGGTCGCAAGAAGTTGGACGCGACTGATCAGTGAAGTACACAAGAGCACCTGGATTGAAATGGCTCATAGCTTTTGACAAGAAAGGCTGTGAAGTGGAGTTTAAAAAGTTAAAAAAATAAAACCATTTGTAATTTCAGTTTTATCACCATATGTAGATAAAATTACTTGCTACAAGAGACTATATAGATTGGCTTTTGCAAGTTACGCAGATTTTCGTTCTTTCTTTTCTCTGCCATGAAGTCTGGAAACCCCAAGCGCTTGCTCATCCATACTCTCTTGCAACAGGGAATGCCACATGACACCATTCTAGTCGGTGAGAGGAAACAATAGTAACTCGGCAAGTAAGGACTTTGGGAAACTTTTTTAAATGGAGCAGACAACACTAGCAATATATTCTTTGACTTTTTCCTTTCCCCTTCTTCTTGCTGGCAGGCAGACACACTGCCTGGAGGAAAAGCAGACATATCATGAGCAGTATGTTGAAAACCACCCACTGAGGCTAGCGGAACAGAAAGAATAGAGGAGCCTGTGTTCTGAATGATATCCTTGAGCAGCTTCACCACACCTAGGCTGCCACATCTTACTCTAAAGGAATAAAAGCCTTTATCTATTTAAGTCTGTGGTAGATCTACCTTCAGTCACTTGAAGTATAAATCCTGCCTGGGTGATATGCTCACTAATTTTATTACTTTTAACAAGAACTGTCCATCACAGAGTTAGGCTGTTGGCAGGTAGCCAGGGGACACTGGACTACGTGCTAGATTTTGTTTATTTGTCTGATATTTCTTTGGTTCTTCATTCTAGACACCCGTACTTCAGTACTGTAGGCTGTGTAAGAGGATATGGATATGGATTATTTGCTTTGGATTCATTTACTGAAATAAAGTTTGGGCTTGAGACCCAGTGTCTCTGCCTTTTACAGCAACTTACACTGTGGTTATAATGATTAAAATAGGTATCCAAGTTTTCTCTCAAAAGCTAGAATTTTATATGTGAAAACAAAAAGTAATCAACTTTTTAGATAAGTTTTCAGGTGTCTTTTTTTTTCCCATTACTTTATGCCCTCTTGAAATCTAAGGGTGCTTAGTAATTCTAACAGCACACTTCAGTAACATAAGACATCCCCATGGGTCCAATGGAAAATAATTCTAGATCTTTCTATTCAGTGCCTCAAGCCAAAAGTCAGTTGCCATTGGATGAAGTTGTCTTAATGAAGTGGAATGCATTTTATGCTTGCTGCTAAGTTGCTTCAGTCATGTCCAACTCTGTGCGACCCCATAGATGGCAGCCCACCAGGCTCTGCCATCCCTGGGATTTTCCAGGCAAGAATACTGGAGTGGGTTGCCATTTCCTTCTCCTTTTATGCTTAGTGTATCTTAAAAAATCAAAAATATATTTTAGAGTTGCTTAATTCTCAAGACAGGCTTCCCTGGTGGCTCAGGGGTAAAGAATTCACTTGCCAATGCAGGAGACACAGGTCTGATCCCTGGGTTGGGAAGATCCTCTAGAGAAAGAAATGGCAACTCAATCCAGTATTATTGTCTGGGAAATCCCATGGACAGAGGAACCTGGTGATCTACAGTCCATGGGGTTACAAAAGAGTCAGACAAGACTTAGCAACTAAACAGCAAAAACAACAATCTTTAAGGCTGAACATTTTGTATCATATTCTCACTTTTAGTTGCATGATTATGTTCATCAATTTTCACATATCTATAATTCCTTTTTTAAATGCATTTATTTTTAATTGAGGGATAATTGCTTTAATATTGAAAAGACCCTGATGTTGGGAAAGATTGAAGGCAGGAGGAGAAGGGGACAACAGAGGATGAGATGGTTAGATAGCATGACCAACTTGATGGGCATGGGTTTGGGTGGACTCTGGGAGTTGGTGATGGACAGGGAGGCCTGGTGTGCTGTGGTCCATAGGGTCGCAAAGAGTCAGACACTACTGAGTGACTGAACTGAACTGAACTGCTTTAATATATTGTGTTTGGTTCTGCCATACATCAATATGATAAGCCATAGTATACATATGTCTGCTCCCACTTGAACCTCCATCTTCCCAGCTTCTATAACTCCTTTTTCAGTCTACTACTGTTTTCTTAAAAACAAAATGCCCTAGAGGAAAATCAGTAAATATAACATCAAACACTTGATTTCTAGACCTAGCTCTTCAATGATCACCTAAGCAGGGGATCTCCAGGAATGCAGCTTAAGAGACTGGTAGGAGCAGCATCTTGCCTGGCCAAGGGGTGGTAAAATAGAGATTTATTGGCACAGTACCCAACAGTGTACATATGCTAGAGACTGGAAGAAGGTCTAAAGTTTGCCACTGGCCCTCTGCATCATCATTTCCTAGTGTATAAGGTTGAGTTAAACATAAGCATTTTAAATTCTATCTCAGGTGCTTACTTCAGCCACACACATACTAAAATTCTATCTTGGGCTTTGGATTATTTTATTCCCTAACTTTCCTCATGTCCCCACCACTTATATACCTGTCGTTCCAATTTTTACTTTCCTCTAGCAAAGGCAGTATCTAGTTTTCCCTCAGGCTGATGCCCTATCTGTGGCCTCTCTTTGTACACCAAAGTCATAAGTTCCTCCAAGTTTATTTTATCTCACAAGATTACACTAGGCTAATTATATGTATTTTATTTTCAATAATGTTTGATGAGTTCCAGAGTAGTTTGTTGCATAAATATAGTGTGTAATGCCTCTGGCTTATGAAAGTGACTTGATTTTCAAGAATAAAAAGCATGTTAAAACTGGTACAGCACTAAGTAACCAAAATGACTCTTTATTTGGCTTTTTTATGGACCAGGGACTGTTCACAGGTGATTTTGCCCATTTATCTAATTTGATGTTTCCATTACAAGTATTCCTAGTTGGTACATATGATTGCCTTTTTTATAGGTGAGAAGTCTGAGACTTGGATGGCTTGAATATCTCATGTTGTGTCCTATGCACAGTGAACGGATCATTCAGATCCATGATCAGATTTCTTTGACTCCAAAACTTGTCTCTTTCAGTCACAGGATTCTGCTGCATACCACGTTATACCACTTTTGAAATGAATGAAATCATCTCTGCCTACTTTTCTCCTTGCTGGATCAAAACTCCAAACAGACACAGCTTTAACCATCTGCTCATATACTTTATTACTCAACTGTGTCAGTCACGGCTGACTCTGCAATCCCATGGACTGTAGCCCCCCAGGCTCCTCTGTCCATGAGCCACCAGGCAAGAATATTGAAGTGGGTTGCCATTTTTCCTCCTCCACAAGATTTTCACGACCCAGGGATCAAGCCCAGGTCTCCTGCACTGCAGGCAGTTTCTTTACCATCTGAGCCATGAGAGAAGCCCCTATTACCAATTACCAGACAGTAGACCACTTTCAAGAAAATTAGAGACCAAGGGAACATTTCATGCAAGATGGATGGGCTCAGTAAAAGGACAGAAATGGTATGGACCTAACAGCAGCAGAAAATATTAAACAAGAGGTGGTTAGAACACAGAGAAGAACTATACAAAAAAGATCTTCACGACAGATAATCACAATGGGTGTGATCACTCACCTAGAGTCAGACATTCTGAAATGCCAAGTCAAATGGGCCTTAGGAAGTATCACTACAAACAAAGGTAGTGGGGTTGATGGAATTCCAGTTTGAACTGTTTCAAATTCTAAAGACGATGCTGTGAAAATGCTGCCTTCAGTATGCCAGCAAATTTGGAAACTCAGCAGTGGCCACAGGACTGGAAAAGGTCAGTTTTCATTCCAATCCAAAGAAAGGCAATGCCAAAGAATGCTCAAACTACCACACAATTGCACTCATCTCACATGCTAGTGAAATAATGCTCAAAATTCTCCAATCCAGGCTTCAGCAATATGTGAACCGTGGAACTGCAGATGTTCAAGCTGGCTTAGAAAAGACAGAGGAACCAGAGATTAAGTTGCCAGCATCCACTGGATCATTGAAAAAGCAAGAGAGTTCCAGAAAACATCTATTTCTGGCTTATTGACTATGCCAAAGCCTTTGACTGTGTGGATCACAATAAACTATGGAAAATTCTGAAAGAGTTGGGAATACCAGACCATCTGACTTGCCTCTTGGAAGCAACTGTTAGAACTAGACATGGAATATCAGACTGGTTTCAAACTGGGAAAGGATTACGTCAAGGCTGTATATTGTCACCCTGCTTATTTAACTTATATGCAGAGTACATGATGAGAAACGCTGGGCTGGATGAAGCACAACCTGAAATCAAGATTACCAGGAGAAATATCAATAACCTCAGGTATGCAGATGACACCACCCTTATGGCAGAAAGTGAAGAGCTAAATAGCCTCTTGATGAAAGTGAAAGAGGAGAGTGAAAAAGTTGGCTTAAATTCTCAACATTCAGAAAACGAAGATCATGGCATCTGGTCCCATCATTTCATGGCAAATAGATGGTGTAACAGTGGAAACATTGGCTGACTTTTTTCTGGGCTCCAAATCACTGCAGATGTTGACTGCAGCCATGAAATTAAAAGACGCTTACTCCTTAGAAGGAAAGTTATGACCAACCTAGACAGCATATTAAAAGAGCAGAAACATTACTTTACCACAACAAAGGTCCATCTACTCAAGGCTATGGTTTTTGCAGTGGTCATGTATGGATGTCAGAGTTGGACTATAAAAAAAGCTGAGTGTCAAAGAATTGATGCTTTTGAACTGTGATGTTGGAGAAGACTCTTGAGAGTCCCCTTGGGCTGCAAGGAGATCCAACCAGTCCATCCTAAAAGAAATCAAGTGCTGAATATTCATTTGTAGGACTGATGCTGAAGCTTAAACTCCAATACTTTAGTCACCTGATGTGAAGAACTAAGTCATTGGAAGATATCCTGATGCTGGGAAAGATTGAAGGTGGGAGGAGAAGGGGACAGCAGAGGATGAGATGGTTGGATGGCATCACCAGTTGGACAGGGAGGCCTGGCATGCTGCAGTCCATTGGGTCATAAAGAGTCAGACCCAACTGAGTGACTGAACTGAACTGATACCATTTTCAAGACTAATTCTTCACTCCACAGCAAAATAAAAGGTTTCAAAAAACCAAGGAGACAAGGCCAGTGTCTGGCCAGATTCCCAATCTGACTGTGCTATGGTGTGGATTCAGGGCCAAGGAGCAGTGCTGATTTTAACAGTGGTCACAGAGGCCTTGAAAAAGATGGCAGTTTTTCTATTAGATAGCTGGTATGGAAAGATAGATTTTAACCTGCATACTTTGTTTAAGTGACTTAAGGTGATTTTAAGTAAAAAAGAACAGATGCAATAAATCTCAAGAAATATGTGATAAAACATGATGCTAATTGTTAAAAAATAATATGATGGTTGTCACATAACAAGGGAAATAAGAAAGAGAAAAGGCGTATGAGGTCATATGGGGGCTTCCCTGGTGGCTCAGGTGGTATGAAAATCTGTCTGCAAT
>NW_017200080.1:0-7124 GCF_001704415.2 Capra hircus
GCACGGCGCTTTCTTCCCGAGCTGTAGTAGCAGTGTCAAGCTTCCTTCGCGTGGATCAAGGGATCTGTGGCTTTCCCTCGAGCTTTCCCACAAGGCTTTCCCACGAGGCTTCCCCACAGGGCTGTCCCACGTGCCACCGTGGTGTGAGTTGATCCTCGGCTTGAAAGTCGAGGCAGTGCAGGGAAAACAGGTTTCCCTGGAATGACTGACACATCAGGGGGACTCTGGGAATGTGGCACGACCCTGGAGTTCCTCTCGCCTTTCCTGTGGAGAGCGCCTCCACTTGAGATGCGACGGGAACGCCGGGAATTCTTTCCCGAAAACGCAGGGAAGGATCCCTCCTCTCGAGCTAGGAGGCGGAAACGGGGCTCCTCTGGATGTGGGCGGACTCTCGTGCTTCCTCTCGAGTGGAGACGGGTATGTCGGGAACTTCTTGAGTTGCAGCAAGGGTGTGAAGGACCCTTTGGAAGTTCCAGAGGTTAGGTGTGATTAGCCTCGAGACGCGTCAGCGGAAATGGGCCTCATCTCGCCTGGAGGGGAGAACCTCCTGGATTTTCTCGAGTTGCGGCAGGTGCTCTCGACTTACGACGGGGACCTCAGGGACCCGCTCTGGTGGCCTCAGGAAAGGCCAGTCCCCATGCGAGTTGCCCGGGGCCCCTCGGGATTCCTCTCCCATCGATGCCGGGCCTAAAACCTTGTGTGGAGTCAGGGCCGGAACCTGAGGATTCCTCTCCAGTGCTAACATGAATCTTGGGGGGTACTTCTGGAGTCTCCCCAGGGGAGTCAGTCTTTTGTCTCGAGTGGGCGCATGCACGTGCGCTTTCCTTCCCAGCTGTTGCAGCAGTGTCCGATTCCCTTCAAGTTGATCAAGGATCTGTGGCTTTCCCTCGAGGCTTTCCACGAGGCTTTCCCACGAGGCTTTTCCACGAGGCTTTCCCACAGGCTGTCCCACGTGCCACCGTGGTGTGAGTCAATCCTCGGCTTGAAAGTCGTGGCAGTGCAGGGAAAACAGGTTTCCCTGGAATGGACTGAGACATCTGGGGGACTCTGGGAATGTGGCACGATCCTGGAGTTCCTCTCGCCTTTCCTGTGGAGAGCGCCTCCTCTTGAGATGCAACGGGAACGCCGGGAATTCTTTCCCGACCACGCAGGGAAAGGATCCCTCTCTCTCAGGCTAGGAGGAGAGGTAACGGGGCTCTCTGGATATGGGCGGGACTCTCGTGCTTTCTGTCGAGTGGAGACGGGTAAGTCGCGGAACTTCTTGAGTTGCAGCAAGGGTGTGAAGGACCCTTTGGAAGTTCCAGAGGTTCGGTGTGACTAGCCTCGAGACGCCTCAGCGGAAATGAGCCTCATCTCGCCTGGAGGGGAGAGCCTCCTGGATTTTCTCGAGTTGCGGCAGGTGCTCTCGACTTACGACGGGGGACCTCAGCGACCCTCTCTGGTGGCTTCAGGAAAGGCCAGGCCCCATGCTAGTTGCTCGGGGCCTCTCGGGATTCCTCTCCCGTCGATTCCGGGGCCTAAGACCTTTTGTGGAATCGGTGCCGGAACGTGAGGATTCCTCTCCAGTGCAGACATGGATCCTGGGGTACTTCTGGAGTCTCCCCAGGGGAGTCAGTCCTCCTCTCGAGTGGGGGCATGCACGTGCGCTTTCCTCCCGAGCTGTAGCAGCAGTGTCGCGCTTCCCTTTGCACGGATCAAGGGATCAGGGGCTTTGCCACGACGCTTTCCCATAGGGCTGTCCCCCGTGCCACCGTTGTGGTGTGAAGTGGATCCTCGGCTTGAAAGTCGAGGCACTGCAGGGAAAACAGGTTTCCCTGAAATGGACAGAGATATCTGGTTGACTCTGGGAATGGTGGCACGACCTGGAGTTCCTCTCGCCTTTCCTGTGGAGAGCGCCTCCTCTTGAGATGCGACTGAACGCCGGGGAATTCTTTCCCGACCACGCAGGGAAAGTATCCCTCCTCTCGAGCTAGGAGTCGGAAACGGGGGCTCCTCTGGATGTGGGCGGGACTCTCGTGCTTCCTCTCGAGTGGAGACGGGTATGTCGGGGAACTTCTTGAGTTACAGCAAGGTTGTGAAGGACCCTTTGGAAGTTCCAGATATTAGATGTGATTAGCCTCGAGACGCCTCAGCGGAAATGGGCCTCATCTCGCCTGGAGGGGAGAACCTCCTCGATTTTCTCGAGTTGCGGCAGGTGCTCTAGACTAACGACGGGGACCTCAGGGACCCGCTTTGGTGGCCTCAGGAAAGGCCAGTCCCCATGCGAGTTGTTCGGGGGCCTCTCGGGGCTTCTCGGGTTTCCTCTCCCGTCGATGCTGGGGCCTAAGACCGTGTGTGGAGTCAGTGCCGGAACCTGAGGATTCCTCTCCAGTGCTGACATGGATGTTGGGGTACTTCTGGAGTCTCCCCAGGGAGTCAGTAATCGTCTCAAGTGGGGGCATGCACGTGTGCTTTCCTCTCGTGCTGTAGCAGCAGTGTCACGCTTCCCTTCGCGTGGATCAAGGGATCAGGGGCTTTCCCTTGAGGCTTTCCCACGAGGCTTTCCCACGTGGCTTTCCCACAGGGCTGTCCCACGTGCCACCGTGGTGTGAGTCGATCCTGGGCTTGAAAGTCGAGGCAGTGCAGGGAAAACAGGTTTCCCTGGAATGGACTGAGACATCTGGGGGACTGGGAATGTGGCACGACCCTGGAGTCCTTCTCGCCTTTCCTGTGGAGAGCGCCTCCACTTGAGATGTGACGGGAAGCCGGGAATTCTTTTCCGACCACGCAGGAAAGGATCCCTCCTCTCGAGCTCGGAGGCGGAAACGGGGCTCCTCTGGATGTGGGCGGGACTTTCGTGCTCCTCTTGAGTGGAGACGGGTATGTCGGGGAACTTCTTGAGTTGCAGCGAGGGTGTGAAGGACCTTTTGGAACTTCCAGAGTTTAGTGTGATTAACCCCTATTTCCTCAGCAGAAATGGGCCTCATCTCGCCTGGAGGGGAGAACCTCCTGGATTTTCTCGAGTTGCGGCAGGTGCTCTCGACTTACTATGGGGACCTCAGGGACCCGCTCTGGTGGCCTCAGGAAAGGCCAGTCCCCATGCGAGTTGCTCGGGGGCCTCTCGGGTTTCCTCTCCCGTCGATGCCGGGGCCTAGGACTTTGTGTTGAGTCGGTGCCGGAACCTAAAGATTCTTCTCCAGTGCTGACATGGATCTTGGGGTACTTCTGGAGTCTCCCCAGTGGAGTCAGTCCTCGTCTCGAGTGGGGCGATGCACGTGCGCTTTCTTCCCGAGCTGTAGTAGCAGTGTCAAGCTTCCCTTCGCGTGGATCAAGGGATCTGTGGCTTTCCCTCGAGGCTTTCCCACAAGGCTTTCCCACGAGGCTTCCCCACAGGGCTGTCCCACGTGCCACCGTGGTGTGAGTTGATCCTCGGCTTGAAAGTCGAGGCAGTGCAGGGAAAACAGGTTTCCCTGGAATGGACTGACACATCAGGGGGACTCTGGGAATGTGGCACGACCCTGGAGTTCCTCTCGCCTTTCCCGTGGAGACCGCCTTCTCTTGAGATGCGACGGGAACGCCTGGAAATCTTTCCCGACCACGCAGGGAAAGGATCCCACCTCTCGAGCTTTGAGACGGAAACGGGGCTCCCCTGGATGTGGGCGGGACTCTCGTGCTTCCACTCGAGTGCAGAAGGGTATGTCGGGGAACTTCTTGAGTTGCAGCAAGGGTGTGAAAGACCCTTTGGAAGTTCCAGAGTTTAGATGTGATTAGCCTCGAGACGCCTCAGCAGAAATGGGCCTCATCTCGCCTGGAGGGGAGAACCTCCTGGATTTTCTCGAGTTGAGGCAGGTGCTCTCGAATTACGACGGGGAATTCAGGGACCCGCTCTGGTGTCCTCAGGAAAGGCCAGTCCCTTTGGAGTTGCTCGGGGGCCTCTCGGGATTCCTCTCCCGTCGATGCCGGGGCCTAAGACCTTGTGTGGAGTCGGTGCCGGAACCTGAGGATTCCTCTCCAGTGCTGACATGGATCCTGGGGTACTTCTGGAGTTTCCCCAGGGGAGTCAGTCCTCCTCTCGAGTCGGGGCATGCACGTGCGCTTTCCTCCCAAGCTGTAGCAGCAGTATCACACTTCCCGTCGCGTGGATCAAGGGATCTGTGGCTTTCCCTCGAGGCTTACCCAAGAGGTTTTCCAACGAGGCTTTCCCACAGGGCTGTCACACTTGCCACCGTGGTGGGAGTCGATCCTCGGCTTGAAAGTCGAGGCAGTGCAGGGAGAAGAGTTTTCCCTGGAATGGACTGAGACATCTGGGGGACTCTGGGAATGGTGGCACGACCCTGGAATTCCTCTCGCCTTTCCTGTATAGAGCACCTCCTTTTGAGATGCGACTGGAACGCCCGGAATTCTTTCCCGACCTCGCAGGGAAAGGATCCTCTTCTCGAGCTAGGAGGCGGAAACGGGGCTCCTCTGGATGTGTGAGGGACTCTCGTGCTTCCTCTGGAGTGGAGACGGGTATGTCGGGGAACTTCTTGAGTTGCAGCAAGGGTGTGAAGGACCCTTTGGAAGTTCCTGATGTAAGGTGTGATTAGCCTCGAGACGCCTCAGGGGAAATGGACCTCATCTCCCTGGAGGGGAAACCCTCCTGGATTTTCTCGAGTTGAGGCAGGTGCTCTCGACTTACGATGGGGACCTCAGGTACCCGCTCTGGTGGCTTCAAGAAAGGCCAGTCCCCATGCGAGTTTCTCGGGGGCCTCTCGGGATTCATCTCCCATCAATGCCGGGGCCTAAGACCTTGTGTGGAGTTCATGCCGGAACCTGAGGATTCCTGTCCAGTGTGCTGACATGGATCTTGGGTTACTTCTGGAGTCTCCGCAGGGGAGTCAGACCTCGTCTCGAGTGGGGGAATGCATGTGCGATTTCCTCATGAGCTGTAGCAGCAGTGTCAGGTTTCCCTTCTGGTGGATCAAGGGATATGTGGCTTTCCCTCGAGGCTTCCCACGAGGCTTTTCCGCAGGGCTGTCCCACGTGCCACCGTGGTGTGAATCTATCCTCGGCTTGAAAGTCGATCCAGTGCAGGGAAAACAGGTTTCTCTGGAATGGACTGAGACACCTGGGGGACTCTGGGAATGGTGGCAAGACCCTGGAATTCCTCTCGCCTTTCCTGTGGAGAGCACCTCCTCTTGAGATGCGACGGGAACGCCGGGAATTATTTCCCGAACACGAAGGGATGGATCCCTCCTCTTGAGCTAGGAGGCGGAAACGGGCTCCTCTGGATGTGGGCGGGACTCTCGTGCTTCCTCTCGAGTGGAGACGGGTAAGTCGGGGAACTTCTTGAGTTGCAGCAAGGGTGTGAAGGACCCTTTGGAAGTTCCAAAGGTTAGGTGTGACTAGCCTCGAGACACCTCAGCGGAAATGGGCCTCATCTCGCCTGGTGGGGAGAACCTCCTCGATTTTCTCGAGTTGTGGCAGGTGCTCTCCACTTATGACGGGGACTCAGGACCCGCACTGGTGGCCTCAGGAAAGGCCAGTCCCCATGCGAGAAGCTCGGGGCCTCTCGGATTCCTCTCCCGTCGATGCTGGGGCCTAAGAAGTTGTGTGGAGTCCGTGCCAGAACCTGAGGATTCCTCTCCAGTGATGACATGGATCTTGGGGTACTTCTCTAGTCTCCCCAGGGGAATCAGTCCTCGTCTCGAGTGGTGCATGCACTTGCGCTTTCCTCCCGAGCTGTAGCATCAGTGTCGCGCTTCCCTTCGCGTGTATCAAGGGATCTGTGGCTTTCCCTCGAGGCTTTACCACTAGGCTTTCCCAAGAGCTTTCCCACAGGGCTGTCCCACGTGCCACCATGGTGTGAGTCGATCCTCTGCTTGAAAGTCAAAACAGTGCAGGGAAAACACGTTTACCTGGAATGGACTGAGACATCTGGGGGACTCTGGGAATGGTCGCATGACCCTGAAGTTCCTCTCGCCTTTCCTGTGGAGAGCGCCTCCTCTTGAGATGCGACGGGAACGCCGGGAATTCTTTGCCGAGCACGCAGGGAAAGGATCCCCCTCTCGAGCTAGGATGTAGAAACGGGGCTCCTCTGGATGTGGTCGGGACTCTCGTGCTTCCTCTCGAGTGGAGACGTGTTATAGCGGGGAACTTCTTGAGTTGCAGCAAGGGTGTGAAGACCCTTTGGAAGTTCCAGAGGTCTGGTGTGATTAGCCTCAGGACGCCTCAGCGGAAATGCGCCTCATCTCGCCTGGACGGTAGAACCTCCTGGATATTCTCGAGTTGTGCCAGGTGCACTAGACTTACGACGGTGACCTCAGGGACGCGCTCTGGTGGCCTCGGGAAAGGCCATTTCTTTGCGAGTTACTCGGGGCCTCTCGGGATTCCTCTCCCGTTGATGCCAGGGCCTAAGACCTTGTGTGGAGTCGGTGCCGGAACCTGAGGATTCCTCTCCAGTGCTGACATGGATCTTTGGGTATTTTGGCGTCTCCCCAGGGGAGTCAGTCCTCCTCTCGAGTGGGAAATGCAAGTGCACTTTCTTCCCGAGCTGTAGCAGCAGTGTAACGCTTCCCTTCGCGTGGAAAAAGGGAGCTGTGGCATTCCCTCGAGGCTTTCCCACGAGGCTTTCACACAGGCTGTCCCACATGCACCGTGGTGTGAGTCGATCCTCGGCTTGAAAGTCGAGGCAGTGCAGGGAAAACAGGTTTCCCTGGAATGGACTGAGATATCTAGGGGACTCTGGGAATGGTGGCACGACCGTGGAGTTCCTCTCGCCATTCCTGTGGAGAGCGCCTCCTCTTGAGATGCGACGGGAACACCGGGAAATCTTTCCCTACCACGCAGGGAAAGGATTCCTTCTGTCGACTAGGAGGCAGAAACGGGCCTCCTCTGGATGTGGGCGGGACTCTCGTGCTTCCTCTCGAGTGGAGGACGGGTAGGTCGGGGAACTTCTTGAGTTGCAGCAAGGGTGTGAAGGACCCTTGGAAGTTCCAGAGTTTAGGGTGTGATTAGTCTCTAGTTGCCTCAGCGGAATGGGCCTCATCTCGCCTGGAGGGAGAACCTCCTGGATTTTCTCGAGTTGCAGCAGGTGCTCTAGACTTACGACGGGGACATCAGAGACCTGTTCTGGTGGCCTCATGAAAGGCCAGTCCCCATGAGAG
>NW_017200081.1:0-7124 GCF_001704415.2 Capra hircus
GCCCTTGTGCAGATCAAGAAGTTCCCCGACATGACCCGTCTCCACTGAGAGGAGAGCACGAGAGTCCCGCCACATCCAGAGGATCGCCGCGATTCATGCTCCTACCGAG
Source organism: Capra hircus (assembly GCF_001704415.2). Classification (NCBI taxonomy): domain Eukaryota; kingdom Metazoa; phylum Chordata; class Mammalia; order Artiodactyla; family Bovidae; genus Capra; species Capra hircus. Next base: position 110 of record NW_017200081.1, read on the forward strand.
AGGAGGGATCCTTTCCCACGGTGTCTGGGAAGAATTCCTGGCGTTCCCAAAGGTAGCAAAATTTCTTAAAGAGGAGGCGCTCTACCACGGAAAGTAGAGGAACTCGCAGGGTCGTGCCACCTATTCGCCGAGTAGTCCTGCCAGATGTCTGCATCCATTCAGGCGAAACCAGTTTTCCCTGCACTGCCTCGACTTTCAAAGCCGAGGATCGACCTCACACACCTGGTTGGCACTGTGGCGACAGCCCTGTGGGAAACCTTCAGGAATAGCTTTTGGGAAGCTCGAGGGAATGCACCGCAGATTCCCTTGTTCCATGCGAAAGGGAAGCGTGCTTGCTGTACAGCTCGAGAGAAATGGCACGTGCATGCCCCATTGAGTACGAGGACTTGACTGCCTGGGGAGACCCAGAAGTATCATAGGAAGATCAAGATCCATGTCAGCACTGGAGAGGAATCCTCAGGTCCTGGCACCGACTCCACACAAGTCTTAGGCCCGGCATCGACGGGAGAGGAATCCCGAGGGCCCCGAAGCAACTCGCGGGGAAATTTTTTCCTATGCCACCAGAGGGGTCCCTGAGTCCCGTCGTAAGTCCAGTGCACCTGACACAACTCGAGAGAAAATCCAGGAGGTTCTCCCTCCAGGCGAGATGAGCCCATTTCCGCTGAGGCGTCCGAGGCTAATCACACCTGACCTCTGGAAATTCCAATGATCCCTTCACACCTTTGCTGCAACTCAAGAAGTTCCCCGACATACCCGTCTCCACTCGAGAGGAAGCACGAGAGTCCCGCCACATCCAGAGGAGCCCCGTTCCACTCCTAGCTCGAGAGGAGGATCCTTTCCCTGCGTGCTCGGAAAGAATTCCCGGAGTTCCTGTCGCAACTCAAGAGGAGGCGCTCTCCACCGGAAACGTGAGAGGAACTCCAGGGTCGTGCCACCCCAGAGTCCCCCAGATGTCTCAGTCCATTCCAGGGAAACCTGTTTTCCCTGCACTGCCTCGACTTTCAAGCCGAGGATCGACTCACACCACGGTGCACGTGGGACACCCCTGTGGGAAGCCTCGAGGATAGCCTCTGGGAAAGCCTCGAGGGAAATCCACAGATCCGTTGTTCCACGCGAAGGGAAGCGTGACTCTGCTTTACAGCTCGGAGGAAAGCGCACGTGCATGCCCCACTTGAGTAGAGGACTGACTGCCCTGGGGAGACTCCAGAAGTACCCCAAGATCCATGTCAGCACTGGAGAGGAATATTCAGGTTCCGGCACCGACTCCACACAAGGTCTTAGGCCCTGGATCAACGGGAGAGGAATCCCGAGAGCCCCCAGAGCAACTCGCATGGGGACTGGCCTTTCCTGAGGCCACCAGAGCGGGTCCCTGAGGACCCCATCGTAAGCCGAGAGCACCTGCCGCAACTCGAGAAAATCCAGGAGTTCTCCCTCCAGGCCGAGCTGAGACCTATTTCCGCTCAGGTATCTCAAGAGGCGTAATCACACCGTTAACCTCTGGAACTTCCAAAGGGTCCTTCACACCCTTGCTGCAACTCATAGAAGTTCCCCTGACATACCCGTCTGCCACTCAAGAGGAAAGCACGAGAGGTCCCGCCCATACATCCAGAGGATGGCCCGATTCCAGCTCCTAGCCGAGAGGAGGCATCCTTTCCCTGCGTGGTCGGGAAAGAATTCCCTAGGCGTTCCCAGTCTCATCTCAAGAGTGAGGCGCTCTCCACCAGGAAACGTGAGAAGGAACTCCAGGGTCGTGCCACCATTCCCAGAGTCCCCTGGATGTCTCAGTCCATTCCAGGGAAACCTGTTTTCCCTGCACTGCCTCGACTTTCAAGCCGAGGATCGGACTCACACCACGGTGGCACGTGGGACACCCTGTGGGAAAGCCTCGAGTGGATAGCCTCTTGGGAAAGCCTCGAGGGAAAGCCACAGATCCGTTGTTCCACGCGAAGGGAAGCGTGACTCTGCTGTTACAGCTCGGGAGGAAAGCGCACGTGCATGCCCCACTTGAGTACGAGGACTGACTGCCATGGGGAGACTCCAGAAGTACCCCAAGATCCATGTCAGCACTGGAGAGGAATATTCAGGTTCCGGCACCGACTCCACACAAGGATCTTAGGCCCAGGCATCGACAGGAGAGGAATCCCGAGAGGCCCCCGTGCAACTCGCATGGGGACTGGCCTTTCCTGAGGCCACCAGAGCGGGTCCCTGAGGACCCCATCTTAAGTCGAGAGCACCTGCCGCAAACTCGAGAAAATCCAGGATGTTCTCCCCTCCAGCCGACATGAGGCCATTTCCGCTGAGGCAACAAGAGGGTAATCACACTTAAACTCTGGAACTTCCAAAGGGTCCTTCACACCCTTGCTGCAACTCAAGAAGTTCCCCTGACATACCCGTCTCCACTCAAGAGGAATCCCGAGGGTCCCGCCCATATCCAGAGTGGCTCCGTTTCCACCTGCTAGCTCGAGAGGAGGCCATCCTCTTTTCCGTGCGTGCTCTCGGCCTCTCCACGACGGGGAAAGGCAATTCCCTGGTAGTTCTCGTCCTTCAGGCTGTTTTCCTTCATGCTCGATTTAAACGAGATCGTCCACACGTGGCAGATGAGAGCCGAGGGAACGCTCAGGAATTCTTTCCCGACCACGCAGGGAAAGGATGCCTCCTCTCGAGCTAGCAGGTGGAAACGGAGCCACTCTGGATATGGGCGGGACCTCGGTTCCTCTTGAGTGGAGACGGGTTATGTCAGGGAACTTCTTGAGTTGCAGCAAGGGTGTGAAGGACCCTTTGGAAGTTCCAGATGTTTAAGTGTGATTACCTCTGTTGCCCTCAGCGGAAATGGGCCTCATGTCGGCTGGAGGGGGAGAACATCCTGGATTTTCTCGAGTTGCGGCAGGTGCTCTCGACTTACGATGGGGTCCTCAGGGACCCGACTCTGGTGGCCTCAGGAAAGGCCAGTCCCCATGCCGAGTTGCACGGGGGCCTCTCGGGATTCCTCTCCCGTCGATGCCTGGGCCTAAGATCTTGTGTGGAGTCGGTGCCGGAACCTGAGATATCCTCTCCAGTGCTGACATGGATCTTGGGGTACTTCTGGAGTCTCCCCATGGGCAGTCAGTCCTCTACTCGAGTGGGGGCATGCACGTGCGCTTTCCTCCCGAGCTGTAACAGCAGTGTCACGCTTCCTATCGCGTGGAACAACGGATCTGTGGCTTTCCCTCGAGGCTTTCCCACGAGGCTTATCCACCGAGGCTTTCCCACAGGGGCTGTCCAACGTGCCATCCGTGGTGTGAGTCCGATCCTCGGCTTGAAAGTCGAGGCAGTGCAGGGAAAACAGGTTTCCCTGGAATGGACTGAGACATCTGGGGACTCTGGGAATGGGGCCTGATACTGGAGTTCCTTTCCGCTTTCCTGGTGGAGAGGCCTACCTCTTGAGATGCTGACTGGAACGCTAGGAATTCTTTCCCGACCACGCAGGGAAAGGATGCCTCCTCTCGAGCTAGGCAGGTGGAATCGGAGCCACCTCTGGATATTGGCGGGACTCTCGGCTTCCTCTGAGTGAGACGGGTATGTCGGGGAACTTCTTGAGTTGCAGCAAGGGTGTGAAGGACCCTTTGGAAGTTCCAGAGTTTAAGGTGTGATTAGCCTCGAGTTAGCCTCAGCGGAAATAGGGCCTCATGTCGCCTGGAGGGGAGAACCTCCTGCGATTTTCTCGAGTTTGCGGCAGGTGCTCTCGGCTTACGACGGGGACCTCAGGGACCCGCTCTGGTGGCCTCAGGAAAGGCCAGTCCCCATGGCGAGTTGCTCTGGGGCCTCTCGGGATTCCTCTCCCGTTGATGCAGGGGGCCTAAGACCTTGTGTGGGAGTCGGTGCCGGAACCTGAGGATTCCTCTCCAGTACTGACATGGATCTTGGGGTACTTCTGGAGTCCACCCCAGGGCAGTGTCAGTCCTCGTCTCGAGTGGGGCCATGCACGTGCGCTTTCCTCCCGAGTTTTAGCAGCAGTGTCACGCTTCCCTTCCGGTGGATCAAGGGATCTGTGGCTTTCCCTCCAGGCTTTCCCACCTGAGGCTTTCCCACAGGGGCTGCCCCACGATGCCACTGTGGTGTGAGTCGATCCTCGGCTTGAAAGTCGAGGCAGTGCAGGGAAATACAGCGTTTCCCTGGAATGGACTGAGACATCTGGGGGACTCTGGGAATGCTGGCATGACCCGGAGTTCCTCTCGCCCTTTCCTGTGGAGAGCGCCTCCTCTTGAGTTGCGACAGGAACTCCGGGAATTCTTTCTCGAGCACGCAGGGAAAGGATCCCTCCTCTCGAGCTAGGAGGTGGAAACGGGGCTCCTCTGGATGTGGTCGGGACTCTCGTGCTTCCTCTCGAGTGGAGACGGGTATGTCAGGGAACTTCTTGAGTTGCAGTAAAGGTGTGAAGGATCATTATGGAATTTCCATAGGTCAGGTGTGATTAGCCTCAGGACGCCTCAGCGGAAATGGGCCTCATCTCGCCTGGAGGGCAGAACCTCTTGGATTTTCTCGAGTTGTGTCAGGTGCACTGGACTTACGACGGGGACCTCAGGGACGCGCCCTGGTGGCATCGGTAAAGGAAATTTCCCTGCGAGTTACTCGGGGCCTCTCGGGATTCCTCTACCGTCGGATGCCGGGCCTAAGACCTTGTGTGGAGTCGGTGCCAGGACCTGAGGATTCCTCTCCAGTGCTGACATGGATCTTTGGGTACTTCTGGAATCTCCCCAGGGAAGTCAATCCTCGTCTAGAGTTGGGGGCATGCACGTGCCCTTTCCTCCCGAGCTATAGCAGCAATGTCACGCTTCCCTTCGCATGGAACAAGGATCTGGGGGCATTCCCTCGAGGCTTTCCCAAAACGCTTTCCCCCTGAGGCTTTCCCACAGGGCTGTCCCACGTGCCACCGTGTTGTGAGTCGATCCTCGGCTTGAAGCAGTGCAGGAAAACTGGTTTCCCTGGAATGGACTGAGGCATCTGGGGGACTCTGGAATGGTGGCACGACCCTGGAGTTCCTCTCGCCTTTCCTGTGGAGAGAGCCTCCTCTTTAGACGCGACGGAACGCCAGGAATTCTTTCCCGACCACGCATGGAAAGGATCCCTCCTCTCGAGATAGGAGGCGGAAACGGGGCTCCTCTGGATGTAGGCGGACTCACGTGCTTCGTCTCGAGTGGAGACGGGTATGTCGGGGAACTTCTTGATTTGCAGCAAGGGTGTGAAGGACCCGTTTGGAAGTTCCAGAGGTTAGGTGTGATTAGCCTCGAGACGCCTCTGCGGAAATGGGCCTCATATCGCCTGGAGGGGAGAACCTCCTGGATTTTCTCGAGTTGCGGCAGGTGCTCTCGACTTAGAACGGGCACCTCAGGGACCCAATCTCGTGGCATGAGGAAAGGCCAGTTCCCAAGCGAGTTGCTCGGGGGCCTCTCGGATTCCTCTCCCGTCGATGCCGGGGCCTAAGACCTTGTGTGGAGTCAGTGCCGGAACCTGAGGATTCCTCTCGAGTGCTGACATGGATCTTGGGTACTTCTGGAGTCTCCCCAGGGGAGTCAGTCCTCGTCTCGAGTGGGGCATACACGTGCGCTTTCCTCCCGAGCTGTAGCAGCAGTGTCGCGTTTCCCTTCACGTGGACAAGGGATCTGTGGCTTTTCCTCGAGGCTTCCCAGGAGGCTTTCCCACGAGGCTTTCGGACAGGGCTGTACCATCTGCCACCGTGGTGTGAGTCTATCCTGGATTGAAAGTCAAGGCATTGCAGGGAAAAGAGGTTTCCCTAGAATGGACTGAGAAATCTGGCGCCTCTGGGAATGGTGGCACGACCCTGGAGTTCCTCTCGCCTTTCCTGTGGAGAGCGCCTCCTCTTGAGATGCGACGGGAACACCGGGAATTCTTTCCCGACCACGCAAGGAAAGGATCCCCCTCTCGAGCTAGGAGGCGGAAACGGGGCTCCTCCGGATGTAGGCGGATTCTCGTGCTTCCTCTCGAGTGGAGACGGGTATGTCGGGGAAACTTCTTGAGTTGCAGCCAGGGTGTGAATGAGCCTTTGGTAGTTCCAGAGATCAGTGTGATTCGCCTGGACACGCCTCAGCAGAAATGGGCCTCATCTCGCCTGGAGGGGAGAACCTCCTGGATTTTCTCGAGTTGCGGCAGGTGCTCTCGACTTACGACGGGGACCTCAGGGACCCGCTCTGGTGGCCTCAGGAAAGGCCAGTCCCCATGCGAGTTGCTCGGGGCCTCTCAGGATTCCTCTCCCGTCGATGCCGGGCCTAAGACCTTGTGTAGTCGGTGCCGGAACTGAGAATTCCTCTCCAGTGTTGACATGGATCTTGGGTAGTTCTGGAGTCTCCCCAGGGGAGTCAGTCCTCGTCTCGATTGGGGGCATGCACGTGCGCTTTCCTCCGAGCTGTAGCAGCAGTGTCGCTCTTCCCTTCGCGTGGATCAAGGATTCTGTGGTTTCCATTGAGGCTTTCCCACGAGGCTTTCCACGAGGCTTTCCCACAGGGCTGTCCCACGTGCCACCGTGTGTGAGTCGATCCTAGGCTAGAAAGTCGAGGCAGTGCAGGGAAAACAGTTTTTTCCTGGAATGGACTGAGACATCTGGGGGACTCTGCGAATGGTGGCACGACACTGGAGTTCCTCTCGCCTTTCCTGTGGAAAGCGCCACCTCTTGAGATGCGACGGGAACGCCGGGAATTCTTTCCCGACCAGCAGCGAAAGGATGCCTCCTCTCGAGCTAGGAGGCGGAAACGGGCCCCTCTGGATGTGGTCGGGACTCTCGTACTTGCTCTCGAGTGGAGACAGGTATTTCGGGGAACTTCTTGAGATACAGCAAGGGTGTGAAGGACCCTTTGGATGTTCCAGAGGTTAAGTGTGATTTGCCTGGAGACGCCTCAGCGGAAATGGGCCTCATCTCGCTGGAGGGGGAACCTCCTGGATTTTCTCGAGTCGCGGCAGGTGCTGTCGAGTAACGACGGGGACCTCAGGGACCGCGCTCTGGTGGCTCAGGAAAGGCAGTCCC
>NW_017200082.1:0-7123 GCF_001704415.2 Capra hircus
CGAGACGAGGACTGACTCCCCTGGGGAGACTCCAAACTACCCCCAAATCCATGTCAGTACTGGAGAGGAATGCTCAGATTCCGGCTCCAACTCCACACAAGGTCTTAGGACCCGGCATCGTCGGGAGGGAATCCGGAGAGGCCCCCGAACAACTCGTAATTGGACTAGCCTTTCCTGAGCCACCAAAGCGGGTCCCTGAGGTCCCCGTCGTAAGTCGAGAGCACCTGCCGCTACTCGAAGAAATCCAGGAGGTTCTCCCTCCCTGCGAGATGAAGCCCATTTCCGCCTGAGGCGTCTGAGGCTAATCACATCTAATATCTGGAACTTCCAATGTGTCCTTCACACCCTTGCTGCAACTCAAGAACTTCCCCGACATACCCGTCTCCACTCGAGAGGAAGCACGATGGTCCGCACGATGGTCCCGCCCACATCCTGAGGATCCCCGTGTCCGCTCTCTATCTCGAGAGGAGAGATCCTTTCCCTGCGTGGTCGGGAAACAATTCCCGCGTTCCCGTCGCATCACAAGTGGAGGCGCTCTCCACAGGAAAGGCGAGAGGAACTCCAGGGCCGTGCCAGCATTCCCAGAGTCCCCCAGATGTCTCAGTCAATTCCAGGGAAACCTGCTTTCCCTGCACTGCCTCGACTCTCAAGCCGAGGATTGACTCACACCACGGTGGGACGTGGGACAGCCTGTGGGAAAGCCTCGTGGGAAAAGCCTCCTGGGAAAGCCTCGAGAAAAAGCCACCGATCACTTGATCCACGCGAAGGGAAGCGCGACAGTGCTGCTACAGCTCGAGAGGAAAGCGTACTGGCATGCCCCCACTCGAGACAAGGACTGGCTCCCCTGGGGAGACTCCAGAAGTACCAAGATTCACGTCAGCACTGGAGAGGAATCCTAAAGTTCCGGCACCAAACCACACAAGGTCTTAGGCCCCAGCATCGACGGGAGAGGAATCCCCAGAGGCTGCCGAACAACTCGCATGGGGCCTGGCCTTTCCTGATGCCACCAGAGCGGGTACCTGAGGTCCCCGTCGTGAGTCGAGAGCACTTGCCGCAACTCGAGAAAATCCAGGACGTTCTCCCCTCCAGGCAAGATGAGGCCCATTTCCGCTGAGGCGTCATGAGGCTAATCAAATCTAACATCTGGAACTTCCAAAGGGTCCTTCACACCCTTGCTGCAACTCAAGAAGTCCCGAAATACCCGTCTCCACTAGAGAGGAAGCACGAGAGTCCCGCCCACATCCAGAGGAGCCCCATTTCTGCCTCCTAGCTCGAGAGGAGGATCCTTTCCCTGCGTGGTCGGGAAAGAATTCCCGGTGTTTCCGTCGCATCTCAAGGGGAAGCGCTCTCCACAGGAAAGGCGAGAGGAACTCCAGGGTCGTGCCACCATTCCCAGAGTCCCCAGATGTCTCAGTCCATTCCAGGGAAACCTGTTTTCCCTGCACTGCCTCGACTTTCAAGCCGAGATCGACTCACACCACGGTGGCTCGTGGACGTGGGACAGCCTGTGGAAAAGCCTCGGGAAAGCCACAGATCCCTTGATCCACGCGAAGGGAAGCGTGACACTGCTGCTACAGCTCAGGAGGAAAGCGCACGTGCATGCCCCCACTCGAGACGAGGACTGACTGCCCTGGGGAGACTCCAGAAGTAACCCAAGATCCATGTCAGCACTGGAGAGGAACCTCAGGTTCCGGCACCGACTCCACACAAGGTCTTAGGCCCCGGCATCGACGGGAGAGGAATCCGAGAGGCCCCGAGCAACTCGCATGGGACTGGCCTTTCCTGAGGCCACCAGAGCGGTCCCTGAGGTCCCCGTCGTAAGTCGAGTGCACCTGCCGCAACTCGAGAAAATCCAGGAGGTTCTCCCCTCCAGGCGAGATGAGGCCCATTTCCGCTGAGGCGTCTCGAGGCTAAAGACACCTAACATCTGGAACTTCCAAAGGGTCCTTCACACCCTTGCTGCAACTCAAAAAGTTCCGACATACCCGTCTCCACTCGAGAGGAAGCACGAGAGTCCCGCCACACATCCAGAGGAGCCCCGTTTCCGCCTCCTAGCTCGAGAGGAGGGATCCTTTCCCTGCGTGGTCGGGAAAGAATTCCCGGCGTTCCCGTCGCATCTCAAGAGGAGCGCTCTCCACAGGAAAGGCGAGAGGAACTCCAGGGTCGTGCCACCATTCCCAGAGTCCCCCAGATGTCTCAGTCCATTCCAGGAAAACTTTTTTCCCTGCACTGCCTCGACTTTCAAGCCGAGGATCGACTCACACCACGGTGGCACGTGGACAGCCCTGTGGGAAAGCCTCGTGGGAAAGCTCGTGGGAAAGCCTCGAGGGAAAGCCACAGATCCCTTGATCCATGCAAAGGGAAGCGACACTGCTGCTACAGCTCGGAGGAAAGCGCACGTGCATGCCCCCACTCGAGACGAGGACTGACTCCCCTGGGAGACTCCAGAAGTACCCCAAGATCCATGTCAGCACTGGAGAGGAATCCTCAGGTTCCGGCACGACTCCACACAAGGTCTTAGGCCCGGCATCGACGGGAGAGGAATCCCGAGAGGCCCCGAGCAACTCGCATGGGGACTGGCCTTTCCTGAGGCCACCAGAGCGGTCCTGAGGTCCCCGTCGTAAGTCGAGAGCACCTGCCGCAACTCGAGAAAATCCAGGAGGTTCTCCCCTCCAGGCGAGATGAGGCCCATTTCCGCTGAGGCGTCTCGAGGCTAATCACACCTAACTCTGGAACTTCCAAAGGGTCCTTCACACCCTTGCTGCAACTCAAGAAGTTCCCCGACATACCCGTCTCCACTCGAGAGGAAGCACGAGAGTCCGCCCACATCCAGAGGAGCCCCGTTTCCGCCTCCTAGCTCGAGAGGAGGGATCCTTTCCTGCGTGGTCGGGAAAGAATTCCCGGCGTTCCCGTCGCATCTCAAGAGGAGGCGCTCTCCACAGGAAAGGCGAGAGGAACTCCAGGGTCGTGCCACCATTCCCAGAGTCCCCAGATGTCTCAGTCCATTCCAGGGAAACCTGTTTTCCCTGCACTGCCTCGACTTTCAAGCCGAGGATCGACTCACACCACGGTGGCACGTGGGACAGCCCTGTGGGAAAGCCTCGTGGGAAAGCCTCGTGGGAAAGCCTCGAGGGAAAGCCACAGATCCCTTGATCCACGCGAAGGGAAGCGTGACACTGCTGCTACAGCTCGGAGGAAAGCACGTGCATGCCCCCACTCGAGACGAGGACTGACTCCCCTGGGGAGACTCCAGAAGTACCCCAAGATCCATGTCAGCACTGGAGAGGAATCCTCAGGTTCCGGCACCGACTCCACACAAGGTCTTAGGCCCCGGCATCGAGGAGAGGAATCCCGAGAGGCCCCCGAGCAACTCGCATGGGGACTGGCCTTTCCTGAGGCCACCAGAGCGGGTCCCTGAGGTCCCCGTCGTAAGTCGAGAGCACCTGCCGCAACTCGAGAAAATCCAGGAGGTTCTCCCCTCCAGGCGAGATGAGGCCCATTTCCGCTGAGGCGTCTCGAGGCTAATCACACCTAACTCTGGAACTTCCAAAGGGTCCTTCACACCCTTGCTGCAACTCAAGAAGTTCCCCGACATACCCGTCTCCACTCGAGAGGAAGCACGAGAGTCCGCCCACATCCAGAGGAGCCCCGTTTCGCCTCCTAGCTCGAGAGGAGGGATCCTTTCCCTGCCTGGTCAGGAAGGAAGATGAGGCGCTCTTCCACGAGGAAAGGGAAGAACTCCAGCTCGTGGCTTTTGTAGGAAGGTCGGATGTGGGCGGACTCTCGTGCTTCCTCTCGAGTGGAGACGGGTATGTCGGGAACTTCTTGAGTTGCAGCAAGGGTGTGAAGGACCCTTTGGAAGTTCCAGAGTTAGGTGTGATTAGCCTCGAGACGCCTCAGCGGAAATGGGCCTCATCTCGCCTGGAGGGGAGAACCTCCTGGATTTTCTCGAGTTGCGGCAGGTGCTCTCGACTTACGACGGGGACCTCAGGGACCCGCTCTGGTGGCCTCAGGAAAGGCCAGTCCCCATGCGAGTTGCTCGGGGGCCTCTCGGGATTCCTCTCCCGTCGATGCCGGGGCCTAAGACCTTGTGTGGAGTCGGTGCCGGAACCTGAGGATTCCTCTCCAGTGCTGACATGGATCTTGGGGTACTTCTGGAGTCTCCCCAGGGGAGTCAGTCCTCGTCTCGAGTGGGGGCATGCACGTGCGCTTTCCTCCGAGCTGTAGCAGCAGTGTCGCGCTTCCTTCGCGTGGATCAAGGATCTGTGGCTTTCCCTCGAGGCTTTCCCACGAGGCTTTCCCACGAGGCTTTCCCACAGGGCTGTCCCACGTGCCACCGTGGTGTGAGTCGATCCTCGGCTTGAAAGTCGAGGCAGTGCAGGGAAAACAGGTTTCCCTGGAATGGACTGAGACATCTGGGGACTCTGGGAATGGTGGCACGACCCTGGAGTTCCTCTCGCCTTTCCTGTGGAGAGCGCCTCCTCTTGAGATGCGACGGGAACGGGAATTCTTTCCGACCACGCAGGGAAAGGATCCCTCCTCTCGAGCTAGGAGGCGGAAACGGGGCTCCTCTGGATGTGGGCGGGACTCTCGTGCTTCCTCTCGAGTGGAGACGGGTATGTCGGGAACTTCTTGAGTTGCAGCAAGGGTGTGAAGGACCCTTTGGAAGTTCCAGAGGTTAGGTGTGATTAGCCTCGAGACGCCTCAGCGGAAATGGGCCTCATCTCGCCTGGAGGGGAGAACCTCCTGGATTTTCTCGAGTTGCGGCAGGTGCTCTCGACTTACGACGGGGACCTCAGGGACCCGCTCTGGTGGCCTCAGGAAAGGCCAGTCCCCATGCGAGTTGCTCGGGGCCCTCGGGATTCCTCTCCCGTCGATGCGGGCCTAAGACCTTGTGTGGAGTCAGTGCCGGAACCTGAGGATTCCTCTCCAGTGCTGACATGGATCTTGGGTACTTCTGGAGTCTCCCCAGGGAGTCAGTCCTCGTCTCGAGTGGGGCATGCACGTGCGCTTTCCTCCGAGCTGTAGCAGCAGTGTCGCTTCCCTTTCGTGGATCAAGGGATCTGTGGCTTTCCCTCGAGGCTTTCCCACGAGGCTTTCCCACGAGGCTTTCCACAGGGCTGTCCCACGTGCCACCGTGGTGTGAGTCGATCCTCGGCTTGAAAGTCGAGGCAGTGCAGGGAAAACAGGTTTCCCTGGAATGGACTGAGACATCTGGGGACTCTGGGAATGGTGGCACGACCCTGGAGTTCCTCTCGCCTTTCCTGTGGAGAGCGCCTCCTCTTGAGATGCGACGGGAACGCCGGGAATTCTTTCCCGACCACGCAGGGAAAGGATCCCTCCTCTCGAGCTAGGAGGCGGAAACGGGGCTCCTCTGGATGTGGCGGGACTCTCGTGCTTCCTCTCGAGTGGAGACGGGTATGTCGGGAACTTCTTGAGTTGCAGCAAGGGTGTGAAGGACCCTTTGGAAGTTCCAGAGTTAGGTGTGATTAGCCTCGAGACGCCTCAGCGGAAATGGGCCTCATCTCGCCTGGAGGGGAGAACCTCCTGGATTTTCTCGAGTTGCGGCAGGTGCTCTCGACTTACGACGGGGACCTCAGGGACCCGCTCTGGTGGCCTCAGGAAAGGCCAGTCCCATGCGAGTTGCTCGGGGCCTCTCGGGATTCCTCTCCCGTCGATGCCGGGGCCTAAGACCTTGTGTGGAGTCGGTGCCGAACCTGAGGTTCCTCTCCAGGCTGACATGGATCTTGGGTTACTTCTGGAGTCTCCCCAGGGAGTCAGTCCTCGTCTCGAGTGGGGCATGCACGTGCGCTTTCCTCCCGAACTGTAGCAGCAGTGTCACGCTTCCCTTCGCGTGGATCAAGGGATCTGTGGCTTTCCCTCGAGGCTTTCCCACGAGGCTTTTCCACAGGCTGTCCACGAGCCACCGTGGTGTGAGTCGATCCTCGGCTTGAAAGTCGAGGCAGTGCTGGAAAACAGGTTTCCCTGGAATGGACTGAGACATCTGGGGACTCTGGGAATGGTGGCACGACCCTGGAGTTCCTCTCGCCTTTCCTGTGGAGAGCGCTTCCCCTTGAGATGCGACGGAAAACCGGGAATTCTTTCCCGACCACGCAGGGAAAGGATCCCTCCTCTCGAGCTAGGAGGCAAAATGGGGCTCCTCTGGATGTGGGCGGGACTCTCGTGCTTCCTCTCGAGTGGAGACGGGTATTTCGGGGACTTCTTGAGTTGCAGCAAGGGTGTGAAGGACCCTTTGGAAGTTCCAGATGTTAGATTTGATTAGCCTCATGACGCCTCAGCGGAAATGGGCCTCATCTTGCCTGGAGGGGAGAACGTCCTGGATTTTCTCGAGTTGCGGCAAGTGCTCTCGACTCACGACGGGGACCTCAGGTACCCGCTCTGGTGGCATCAGGAAAGGCCAGGCCCCCCATGCGAGTTGTTCGGCAGCCTCTGGGGATTCCTCTCCCGTCGATGCTGGGGCCTAAGACCTTGTGTGGAGTTGGTGCCGGAACTTAGGATTCCTCTCCAGTGCTGACGTGAATCTTGGGGTACTTCTGGAGTCTCCCCAGGGGAGCCAGTCCTTGTCTCGAGTGGGGGCATGCACGTACGCTTTCCTCTCGAGCTGTAGCAGCAGCTGTCGCGCTTCCTTGCGTGGATCAAGTGATCGGTGGCTTTTTCTCGAGGCTTTCCCAGGAGGCTTTCCCGACGAGGCTTTCCACAGGGCTGTCCCACGTGCCACCGTGGTGTGAGTCAATCCTCGGCTTGAGAGTCGAGGCAGTGCAGGGAAAGCAGGTTTCCCTGGAATTGACTGAGACATCTGGGGGACTCTGGAATGCTGGCACGACCCTGGAGTTCCTCTCGCCTTTCCTGTGGAGAGCGCCTCCACTTGTGATGCGACGGGAACGCGGGGAATTGTTTCCCGACCACGCAGGGAAAGGATCTCTCCTCTCGAGATAGGAGGCGGACACGGGGATCCTCAGGATGTGGGCGGGACCATCGTGCTTCCTCTCGAGTGGAGACGGGTATGTCGGGAAGTTCTTGAGTTGCAGCAAGGGTGTGAAGGACACATTGGAAGTTCCAGATATTAGATGTGATTAGCCTCAAGACGCCTAGCGGAAATGGG
>NW_017200083.1:0-19451 GCF_001704415.2 Capra hircus
GTGTTGGATCTTGGGGTACTTCTGGAGTCTCCCCAGGGATCATGTCCGTGCGTCTCGGACGTCTCGAGTGGGGGCATGCACGTGCGTTTTCCTCCCAAACTGTAGCAGCAGTGTCAGTTCCCTTCGCGAGGATCAAGGGATCTGTCTTTCCCTCGAGGCTTCCCCACGAGTGTTTCCCTCGAGGCTTACCACAGGCTGTCCCACCTGCCACCCTGGTGTGAGTCGATCCTCGGCTTGAAAGTCGAGGCAGTGCAGGGAATACAGGTTTCCCTGAATGGACTCAGACATCTGGGGAGTCTGGGAATGGTGGCACGACCCTGGAGTTCCTCTCGCCTTTCCTGTGGAGAGCACCTCCTTTTGAGATGCGACGGGAATGCCGGGGAATTCTTTTCCCGACCACTCGCAGGGAAAGGATCCCTCCTCTGGAGCTATGAGGCGAATACGGGGCTCCTCTGGATGTGGGCGGGACGTCTCGTGCTTCCTCTCGAGTGGAGACGGGTATGTCGGGGAACTTCTTGAGTTGCAGCAAGGGGTGTGAAGGACCCTTTGGAAGTTCCAGAGTGTTAGGTGTGATTAGCCTCGAGACGCCTCAGCGGAAATGGTCCTCATCTCGCCTGGAGGGGAGAACCTCCTGGATTTTCTCGAGTTGCGGCAGGTGCTCTCGACTTACGACGGGACCTCAGGGACCCGCTCTGGTGGCCTCAGGAAAGGCCAGTCCCCATGGCGAGTTGCTCGGGGCCTCTCGGGATTCCTCTCCCGTCGATGCCGGGCCTAAGACCTTGGTGTGGAGATCGGTGCCGGAACCTGAGGATTCCTCTCCAGTGCTGACATGGATCTTGGGGTACTTCTGGAGTCTCCCCAGGGGAGTCAGTCCTCGTCTCGAGTGGGGGCATGCACGTGCGCTTTCCTTCCCGAGCTGTAGCAGCAGTGTGGCGCTTCCCTTCGCTGTGGATCAAGGGATCTAGTGGCTTTCCTCGAGCTTTCCATGAGGCTTTCCCACGAGGCTTTCCCACAGGGCTGTCCCACGTGCCACCGTGGTGTGAGTCGATCCTCGCTTGAAATGTCGAGGCAGTGCAGGGAAAACAGTTTTCCCTGGAATGGACTGGAGACATCTGGGGGACTCTGGGAATGGTGGCACGACCCTGGAGTTCCTCTCGCCTTTCCTGTGGAGAGCGCCTCCGTCTTGAGATGCGACGGGAACGCCGGGAATTCTTTCCCGACCACGCAGGGAAAGGATCCCTCCTCTCGAGCTAGGAGGCGGAAACGGGGCTCCTCTGGATGTGGGCAGGGACTCTCGTGCTTCCTCTCGAGTGGAGACGGGTATGTCGGGGAACTTCTTGAGTTGCAGCAAGGGTGTGAAGGACCCTTTGGAAGTTCCAGAGGTTAGGTGTGATTAGCCTCGAGACGCCTCAGCGGAAATGGGCCTCATCTCGCCTGGAGGGGAGAACCTCCTGGATTTTCTCGAGTTGCGGCAGGTGCTCTCGACTTACGACGGGGACCTCAGGGACCCGCTCTGGTGGCCTCAGGAAAGGCCAGTCCCCATGGCGAGTTGCTCGGGGGCCTCTCGGGATTCCTCTCCCGTCGATGCCGGGCCTAAGACATTGTGTGGAGTCGGTGCCGAGAACCTGAGGATTCCTCTCCAGTGCTGACATGGATCTTGGGGTACTTCTGGAGTCTCCCCAGGGGAGTCAGTCCTCGTCTCGAGTGGGGGCATGCACGTGCGCTTTCCTCCCGAGCTGTAGCAGCAGTGTCACGCTTCCCTTCGCGTGGATCAAGGGATCTGTGGCTTTCCCTCGAGGCTTTCCCACGAGGCTTTCCCACGAGGCTTTCCCACAGGGCTGTCCCACAGTGTCCACCGTGGTGTGAGTCGATCCTCGGCTTGAAAGTCGAGGCATGTGCAGGGAAAACACGTTTCCCTGGAATGGACTGAGACATCTGGGCGACTCAGGGAATGGTGGCACGACCCTGGAGTTCCTCTAAACTTTCTAGTGGAGAGTGCCTCCTCTTGAGATGCGACGGGAACGCCGGGAATTCTTTCCCGAGCACGCAGGGAAAGGATCCCTCCTCTCGAGGCTAGGAGGCGGAAACGGGGCTCCTCTGGATGTGGGCGGGACTCTCGTGCTTCCTCTCGAGTGGAAGACGGGTATGTCGGGGAACTTCTTGAGTTGCAGCAAGGGTGTGAGGAACCCTTTGGAAGTTCCAGAGGTTAGGTGTGATTAGCCTGGTGACGCCTTGAGCGGAAATTGGCCTCATCTCGCCTGGAAAGGAGAACCTCCTGGATTTTCTCGAGTTGTGGCAGGTGCTCTCGACTTAGGACGGGGACCTCAGGGACCCGCTCTGGTGGCCTCAGGAAAGGCTAGTCCCCATGCGAGTTGCTCAGGGGCCTCTCGGGATTCCTCTCCCGTCGATGCCGGGGCCTAAGACCTTGTGTGGAGTCGGTGCTGGAACCTGAGGATTCCTCTCCAGTGCTGACATGGATCTTGGGGTACTTCTGGAGTCTCCCCAGGGGAGTCAGTCCTCGTCATCGAGTGGGGGCATGCACGTGCGCTTTCCTCCCGAGCTGTAGCAGCAGTGTCATGCTTCCCTTCCCGTGAATCAAGGGATATTTGGCTTTCCTTCGAGGCTTTCCCACGAGGCTTTTCCACAGGGCTGTCCCACGTGCCACCGTGGTGTGAGTCGATCCTCGGCTTCAACAGTCGAGGCAGTGCAGGGAAAACAGGTTTCCCTGGAATGGACTGAGACATCTGGGGGACTCTGGGAATGGTGGCACGACCCTGGTTTTCCTCTCGCCTTTCCTGTGGGAGCGCCTCCTCTTGAGAGGCGACTGGAACGCCGGGAATTCTTTGCCGAACACGCAGGGAAAGGATCCCACCTCTCGAGCTAGGAGGCGGATACGGGGCTCCTCTGGATGTGGGCGGGACTCTCATGCTTCCTCTCGAGTGGAGACGGGTATGTCGGGGAACTTCTTGAGTTGCAGCAAGGGTGTGAAGGACCCTTTGGAAGTTCCAGATGTTAGGTGTGATTATCCTCGAGACGCCTCAGCGGAAATGGGCGTCATCTCGCCTGGAGGGGAGAACCTCCTGGATTTTCTCGAGTTGTGGCAGGTGCTCTCAACTTAAGACGGGACCTCAGGGACCGCTCTGGTGGCCTCAGGAAAGGCCAGTCCCCAAGCGAGTTGCTCTGGAGCCTCTCGGGATTCCTCTCCCATCGATGCCGGGGCCTAAGACCTTTTTGGAGTCG
This sequence comes from Capra hircus, assembly GCF_001704415.2. Classification (NCBI taxonomy): domain Eukaryota; kingdom Metazoa; phylum Chordata; class Mammalia; order Artiodactyla; family Bovidae; genus Capra; species Capra hircus. Next base: position 3,241 of record NW_017200083.1, read on the forward strand.
GGGCCAGACCCTGAGGATGCCTCTCCAGTGCTGACATGAATCTTTCCGTACTTCTGGTGTCTCGCCAGGGGAGTCATTCCTCATCTCGTGTGGGGGCATGCACCTGCCATTTCCTCACGAGCTGTAGCAGCAGTGTCACGCTTGCTGACGTGTGGATCAAGGGATCTGTCGCTTTCCATTGAGGCTTTCCCACGAGGCTTTCCAACAGGGCTGTCCCACGTGCCACGGTGGTGTGAGTCGATCCTCGGCGTGAACGTCGAGGCAGTGCAGGGAAAACAGGTTCTTCTTTAATGGACTTAGACATCTGGGGGACTCTTGGAATGCTGGCAAGGCCCTGGAGTTCCTCTCGTCTTTCCTGTTGAAAGCGCTTCCTCTTGAGATGCGACGCGAAGGCCTGGAATTCTTTCCCGACGACGAAGGGAAAGGATCCCTCTTCTCGAGCTACGAGGCGGAAACGGGGCTCCGCTGGATGTGGGCGGGACCCTCGTCCTTCCTCTCGAGTGGAGATGGGTATGTCGGAGAACTTCTTGACTTGCAGCAAGGGTGTGAAGGACCCTTTGGTAGTTCCAGAGGTTAGTTTGTGATTAGCCTCGACACGCCTCAGCGGAAATGGGCCTCATCTCGCCTGGAGGGGAGAACCTCCTGGATTTTCTCGAGTTGCGGCAGGTGCTCTCGAGTTTCGACAGAGACCTCAGGGACCCGCTCTGGTGACCTCAGGAAAGGCCAGTCCCCATGCGAGGTGCTAGGGGCCCTCTCAGGATTCCTCTCCTGTCGATGCCGGGGCCTAAGTACCTTGTGTGGAGTCGGGACCGGAACCTGAGGATTGCTCTCCAGTGCTGACATGGATCTTGGCGTAGCTTCTGGAGTCTCCCAAGTGGCGTCAGTCCTCGGCTCGAGTGGGGTCATGCACGTGCGCTTTCCTCCTGAGCGGTAGCAGCAGTGTCACGCTTCCCGTCCCGTGGATCAAGGGATCTGTGGCTTTCCCTCGAGTCTTCCCATGAGGCTTTCTCTCAGGGCTATTCCACTTGCCACCATGGTGTGATCGATCCTCGGCGTGAAAGTCGAACCAGTGCAGGGAAAACAGGAACCTCCTTCCCCACAGTAGGGGGTACACTGTCCCCTTGGTTCGGGTATCTCCAGGGCACTCGCGCTGGGGGGTTGCCCGTGGATATGCGGGCCTCAGGCTCCACGTGAGAAAAGCCCCAAATGGCATTAGCTGCCAGTCCAGACGCTGGCCCCTCAGGTCTCTGGCCGGAGCCTTGGGCTCCAGGCAACTCAAAGCTCTCGGGGGTGGCACTCTGGGACTGCTGTAGGGAATGGACGCCAAGAGCCCACGGAGGAGTTGGGGAGGGGACAGGGGGGAAACAGAGGCGAGGACAGCGAGGGATCTAGGTGGAGGCGCTGGAGAGAGCGTCTGGTGTCCCAGAATGCCTCAGAGGAGCCAGCGGGGGACAGTCGAGGCCCAGGGACCTGTGGAATGTGAAAAGGCGGGAAATCCCAGAGCAAGGCAGGCTGGGAAAGGGGGCGTTGGTGGCCAATTCAAAGGGACCTAGGGGCGTTTCCTGGGCGGTGAGCTCCCTTGGCACTGCTGAGGGCCCCTGATTGATCCACCCGGGATTGATCCCACCCCCCGCTGAGAGGGAGGGCCACAAACCAAAGCCCCCAAACTGCCCTGCCCACCCCAACGGGGATCTTGGCGGTCCGGGGCACAGCCGTGCCCGGGAAAAGCCCACTCACTCCACGGGACTCCGTCCAGGGTCTCTGCTTGGAAAGAGGCCAGGGGCGGCCCCCTCCATCTACCCACACAAACCTTATTGACGTCAATGGGGGCGGAGCCGCCTCCCGCTTTCCAGAGTCCTGAGCTGCTGGGTCCCCGCCCACTCGGCCAGCAGTCTGCAGCGTGCCCGTGTGCCTCTCCCACCATGGCTTCGTCCGGCTCCTCCAGCACCTCAAGCAGTACGTTTGCCCTCGGTCCCTGTGGTCGGATCACATCTCAGGGGATTTGCGGGTGGCCTGGGCAAGGGCTCTCGGCCAACGTGTTGACCCCCTCCCACCCGAGAATGGCGGGGACCCATCGGCCAGGCCCGGGGTTCCGAGGCGTCAGGTGTGCCCAAATTCGGAGGGCCTGGCATCGTTCGTTCATCTTGCTCCTTTGGCACACGCATGGCTTCTCCGTTCTCTTTTCTGGGAAGACAGTGTTGTTTCAGGGGGCGTGCTGCGGGGGGCGGGGGCCGGGGTTGGGTGGTGGTGGGAGCAGGTGCTGTGCTGGGATGAGGCCCTTTATCCTCATATCTTCCTGTGGGAATGGGAGTCGGGGAGCTCTGTGGCCTTGCTGCCTTTAGTGGCTTCCTCTGCGCAGGGGCCTAGTGGCTTCTGCCTTTTGTCAGGCGTTACGGGGTTTGGGCTTCGCTTTGGTGGCCTTGGCCTTTGCCTTGGCCTGGGCCTTGGCCTTGCCCTTGGCGTTGCCCTTGCCCTTGCCTTGGCCTTGGGCTGGGCCTTGCCTTGCCCTTGAATTTGAACTTGACCTTGACCTTGACCTTGAACCTTGAACTTGACTTTGAACTTAACCTTAACCTTGAACTTGACCCTGAACTTGACCTTGACCTTGAAGTTGACCTTGACCTTGAACTTGACTTGAACTTGAACTTGACCTTGACCTTGAACTTGAACCTGAACTTGAACTTGACCTTTACCATGAACTTGAACTTGACCTTGACCTTGAACTTCAACTTGACCTTGAACTTGAACTTGACCTTGACCTTGACCAACAACGGGAGACCTCGAGATTTGCTCAGAGCACCGGAGGTCCAGAAGCAGGGCCCTGTATCTCCCCTTCCCTTTGTGATCATTGCAAAGAAATTCCTAGCTGATAGCGGGAGTGCCCCTGAAGAAGCAAGCAGTGGGAGTGTGTTTGACACGACTGTGTGCCTTCCTGGCCTCATCTCCACAAGGGGCCTTTCCTCTCGAAGTAGGCCCCATGTCCCCTTGGGGAGGGTGTCATGCCTCTTTTCTCCTCACTGCCAAAGGGTGGAGCCAAGCTCGCTCTGTCAGAGGTACAAAAACAGCAATTGAATGGATTTTCAAGCTCTTGCTAGGCTGCACCCTTTCAGGGCCCACTTTACTGAAACAGGTGCTCTGTGGCCCCTGGTTGGGTATGCAGGTTCACAAACAGGGTGAGATCCTGTCCAAGCCAAGAATTTTCCTGAAAGACCTAGGCTCACTAGAGCTCTCCTCCAGAGCAAAGGGGATAGAGGAGATGTATGGAGGAGTCTTTGCCTTTTCCCTGTGAGTGTGGGGCTACTCCCTACAGCCCCAAGCTCAGAGATAACTGCCTCTAAGAAAGGAATGGCAAGAAGCGCTATTTTTGGAGGTTGGGACAGGGAGTTCGCAGCATGTGGGGAAAGAAAGACTTCTTCGGGGAAGAAGAGGCAACCACCGGGGGTGTGTTTGCAAGCCTCTATTTGGAAGGAACGGGTTTGCTTATACAACTCAAGACCTCCAGATCTGCTCAGAGGACTGAAGTTCCAGAGACAGGGCCATGTATCTCCCCTTCCCTTTGAGATCCTTGCAAAGACATTCCTAGCAGATCGTGGGAGTGCCCATGAAGAAGCAAGCAGCGGGAGTGTGCTTGACATCACTGGCTGCCTACCTGGGCTCAGCTCCTCAAGGGGCCTTTCTCTCCTGGTAGGCCCTATGTCCCCTTTGGGAGAGGGTTGGTGCCCTCTTCCCTCCACACTGCCAAAGGGTGGAGGTGGAGCAAACTCGTTCTCTACGAGGTAAAAAAAAAAAAAGACAAATTGGATGGATTTTTAAGCTCTTGCTATGCTGCACCCCTCCAGGACCCACTCGAGCAAAACAGGTGCCCTGTGGCCCCTAGGTCCGGTATGCAGGTTCACACACCGGGTGTGATCCCGTCAAAGCCAAGAATTTTTCTGACAGACCTAGGCTCACTAGAGCTCTCCTCCAGAGGAAAGGGGACAGAAAAGACGTGTGTGTGGAGGTGGCTCTGCCTTTCCAGGTCCCAATCTCAGGGATAACTGCCCCTAAGAAAGGACCTGCTGCTACTGCTGCTGCTAAGTTGCTTCAGTCGTGTTCGACTCTGTGCGACGCCATAGACGGTAGCCCACTAGGCTCCCCCGTCCCTGGGATTCTCCAGGCAAGAACAGTAAGTGGGTTGCCATTGCCTTCTCCAATGCATGAAAGTGAAAATGAAAGTGCAGTCGCTCAGTCGTGTCCGACCCTCAGCGACCCCACGGACTGCAGCCTACCAGGCTTCTCCGTCCATAGGATTTTCTGAAAGGAACTGCAAGAAGCGCTTTTCCAGGAGGCTGGGAAAGGGAGTTCGCAGGATGTGGGGAAAGAGAGCCTCCTTCGGGGAAGAATAGGCGGCCACTTGTTTTGTGTTGCAAACCTCTATTTGGAAGGAACAGGTTAGCTTATACAAAGGGAGACCTCCAGATCTGCTCAGAGGACCGAAGTTGCAGAGGCAGGTCGGTGTAATTTCCCTTCACTTTGCTGATCCTTGCAAAGACATTCCTTGCTGATAGATGATTCAGCAAGGGCCTTTGAGACTGTTGTTTTCTTTCCTAGGTAAAAAGATTCCTTCAGTTCCTAATATAGATATCCTAGAAATTATCTGACATCCGTGAAAATCTGATATGTCCTGGTCAAATGCTGTCAGTTATAATTCCAGTTATCATATTAAAGCATTTCAAGTCGCAGCAGTGACCAGATTACATTGTCAATTTCTATTTAATCAGGTTTTAACCATGTCCTCTATGGTTTCACACTGATGCCTTTGCAGAAATACTGCTACTTCAAGATATATGGAATATACTTTTTTTAAGCTTACCGATAATTTGTTTGTTTGTTTGTTTGTCTTCTGGTAAGCTGGTACCAGATGGAATTTAGTCTCCTCTCTAGGTTAAGAGAACAAAGTTTTCTTAGAATGCAATTTTTTGGATAACAGACTATGAATTTCTTTACCTTTCATTGATTTATAATTGTTTTCATCATCTGTTTTTTTTATTTGGGTAAAGTAAATAAGCCTTATTTAAGATTTTGGTACATGTTGGATGGACTAAGCTTTCCCCACTCTTGCAAGTTCCCTTAACCCTTCAGATTCTTCTCGTGGGACCAAGATCTCACTTTCCTCCAGAGGGACAATCCAAGCTTTTTATTAGTTGATCTGCCCCTGACATCAGAGTCCATTTGAGCACGAGTTGGCATATAATTTAGGCATGAAACTATGACTACATAAAGAAAAGGTGACTTTATGATTCAGGGATGGCCATGATATGCCTTGCACTTCAGAGAAAATGGGTTAAAATGATTTTTTTTTTCTTCAAAACTGCACAGCCAGTTCTTTCAGCATATGCAATTGAAAACATCTAGTCATTAGGTCAGTTTTCATTCCAATCCCAAAGAAAGGCAATGACAAAGAATATTCAAGGTGCTGCACAATTGCACTCATCTCACACACTAGTAAAGTAATGCTCAAAATTCTCCAAGTTCACATGAACTGTGAACTTCCAAATGTTCAAGAGGGATTTAAAAACATGCAGAGAAACCAGAGATCAAACTGCCAACATCCACTGGATCATTGAAAAAGCAAGAGAGTTCCAGAAAAAAAGACATCTATTTCTGCTTTATTGACTATGCCAAAGCCTTTGACTGTGTGGATCACAATAAACTGGGAAAAATTCTGAAAGAGATGGGAATACCAGACCACCTGACCTGTCTCTTGAGAAACCTGTATGCAGGTCAGGAAGAAACAGTTCGAACTGGACATGGAACAACAGACTGGTTCTAAATAGGAAAAGGAATATGTCAAGGCTGTATATTGTCAGCCTGCTTATTTAACTTATATGCAGAGTACATCATGAGAAACACTGGGCTGGAGGAAGCACACGCTGGAATCCAGATTGCTGGGAGAAATATCAATAATCTCAGATATGCAGATGACACCACCCTTATGGCAGAAAGTGAAGAAGAACTAAAGAGTCTCCTGATGAAAGTGAAAGAGGAGAGTGAAAAAGTTAGCTTAAAGCTCAGCATTCAGAAAACTAAAATCATTGCATCCAGTCTCATCACTTCATGGCAAATAGATGGGAAAACATTGGAAACAGCAGCAGACTATTTTTGGGGGCTTGGAAATCACTGCAGGTGATGGCTGCCTCCATGAACTTAAAACATATTTATGACTTGGAAGAAAAGTGATGACCAAAATAGACATGCATATTAAAAAGCCGAGACGTTGCTTTGCCAACAAAGATCCATCCAGTCAAGGCTATGGTTTTTCCATATGTCATGGATGGATATGAAAGATGTACTATAAAGAAAGTGACAGCTGAAAATTGGATGCTTTTGAACTGTGGTGTTGGAGAAGATGCTTGTAGGTCGCTTAGACTACAAGGAGACACAACCACTCCATCCTAAAGGAAATCAGGTCTGAATATACATTGGAAGGACTAATACTGAACCTGAAACTCCAATACTTTGGCCACTTGATGTGAAAAGCTGACTCACTTGGAAGTTGCTTTGATTTGCCTGTGAGTGTGGGAGCCCTCCCTGGGCAAAGGGCCTCAGGGGTCATTGCCACTGAATCACGACCTCCAAGCAAGCGCATTCCAGCTGTGTGACATTCAGGAAGCAGGAGACTGGGAAAACTATCTTCCTTAGAGGAAGGAAAGTCATCCACAGAGAGTGTGTTTTCAGGCCTCTCTTTGCAGCAAGTGTTTTGCTTCTCAGACATCAGAGCTGCAGGCTTGCTCTGAGGGCCTCAATTGCAGAGTCAGGGCTGTGTGTCTCACTGCACTTTCCAAGCATTGCAGACACATTCCTAGGTTGGAGCAGTGCTTCCCATGAGAAAGAAGCCTCGGGAGTGTGTCTGAGCGGGCTGAGTGCCATGCTAGGGTCACCTAGTCGAGGGCACCTTGCACATCCAATGGGCCCCAGGCGAGTAGCTATGGACCGGCCCTTCGGTTGAGATATCCCAAAGCAGGGAACAAAGCTAGCTCTGTCAGAAGGAGGAAAACAGCAATGGGATGGATTTTCAAGCAGTTGCTAAGTCACACCACGTTAGGGCTCCCCGGGAAAGAAATGCAAATTTTGGCCTCTAGGCCCAGTATCCAGATGTGTGCACAGGATATTTTCCCCACAGGATCCAAGAATGTTCCAGACAGACCTAAGCTCACTAGCTCTCTCCTGCAGAGGAAATGAAATATTGTTGCTGAACCACGAAAAGATGCTGGGATTCTTGGCTTATGGAGGAGAAGAATTCAATCCAGGGCCCAAGACGAGGCTTGATTGCTCAGAGCTTTTGTGCAATAGAGTTTTATTAAAGGATAAAGGAGATAGAGAAAGCTTCTGACAGAGACATCACAAGGGGCAGAAAGCGTACCCCCTTGCTAGTGTTAGTAATGGAGTTATATACTCTCCAATAAGTTATGACAACGAACAAAAGAATGTCTGGAGGTTGTAAAGACTCACTAGACCTACTCCCATAATTGACATTTTAAGATAACAGGATTAGCCAGAAGGTTTTTTCCAGAGACCGTCCTCAAGAAGGATGCATGATTGTTATATAATCCTAAGGAAAGTAGAGGGAAAAACAGTTTGTCCTTCCTTCCTCCTTGAGAATTCTAGACCCCTCTCTCCTTGGGGACCCTTGAACTTCTTATAAACCTGCCTTGGCAATGACTCTCTCAGAAACATGATTGAACAGCCGTTTGGAGCTTCCTTTGACTTTCCCTGGGAGGGAGGGAGCCCTCCCTGAGCACAGGGCCTCAGGGGCCATGGCCAATGAAAAATAATCTCCCAGCAAGTGCTTTTCAGCCCTGTGTGACTCTCAGCCCACAGGAGGCTGAGAAAACTCTCTTCCTTGGAGGAAGGAAAGGCAGCCCAAGAGTGTGTTTTCAGGCCTGTATCTTGCAGCAAGTGTTTGGCTTGTTAGACAGAAGACCTGCAGGCCTGTTCCAACAGACTCAATTCCAGAATCAGGGCCTTGTGTCTCCCTGCAGTTTCCTGGCCTTGCAAACACATTCCTAAGTGAGAGCAGCCCTGCCCATGGGGAAGCAGGCTGCGGGAGTGTGTCTGAGGGGGCCAGGTGTCATGCTGGGGTCACCTGGTCGAGGGCACCTTGCACCTCCAATGGACCCCAGGCAAGGAGTTGCAGGCCACCACCTTGCTTCTGAAATCCCCAAAATGGGGAGCAAAGCTCGCTCTGTCAGAGGGAAGAAAACAGCAACAGGATGGATTTTCAAGCAGTTGCTAGGCTGTACTGCGTTAGGGCTCCAAGGAAGGAAAATGCGAATTTTAGCCCCTACGACTGGTATCCAGGTGGGCTCCCAGGATGATTTCCCCGCAGGATCCAAGAACGTTCCAGACAGACCTGGGCTCACTAGCTCCCTCCTGCAGAGGAAACATGAGAGAACAGCTGTTTGGAGGTTGCTTTGACTTCCCCTGGGAGGGTAGGATCCCTCCCTGGGTGCAGGGCCTCAGGGGCCATTGCCGCTGAGAAATGCCCTCTAAGCCAGACCTTTGCAGCCTTGTATGACTCAGCACGGAGGAGACTGGAAAAGGTCTCTTCCTTGGAGGAAGGAAAGGCAGCCCCAGAGAGTGTGTTTTCACACCTGTATCTTGCAGCAAGTGTTTGGCGTCTCAGACGTCAGACCTCCAGGCCTGCTCCAACGGCCTCAGTTCCAGAGTCAGGGCCGTGTGTCTCCCTGCATTTTCTGAGCCTTGGGAACACATTCCTAGGTCAGAACAGTCCTGCCCATGGGGAAGGAGGCTGCGGGAGTGTGTCTGAGGGGGTCGGGTGCCATGCTGGGGTCCAATAGACCCGGTACCTCCATTAGACCCCAGGACAACAGCGGTGGGGCTCCCCCTGGCTTCCGAAATGCCAAAGCGAGAAGCAAAGCTAGCTCTATCAGAAGGAAGAAAAGAGCAATCGGATGGATGTTCAGGCTGTTGCTGGGCCGCACCACTTCAGGGTCCCCCCCGAGAGGAACAGGCGCCCTGTGGCCCCTAGGTCCGATATGCAGGTTAACACACAGGGTGTGTCCCCATAGGAGCCAAGAATTTTCCTGACAGACCTAGGCTCACTAGAGCTCTCCTACAGGGCAAAAGGGGTAGAACAGACTGTGGATGTGACTCTGCCTTTCCCAGCGAGCATGGGGCCCTCCCTATGGCCCCGGGCTCCAGGGAAAATTGTCCCTGAAAAATGACCTCCAAGAAGCGCTTTTCCAGCAGGCTGGGATGCAGAGTTCACAGGATGCGGGGAAAGTGATCGTCCTTCAGGGAAGAAGAGGCAGCCACCCAGTGTGTGTTTGCAAGCCTGTATTTGGAAGAAACTGTTTAGCTCCTTCAAGGGGAGACCTCCAGGTCTGCTCAAGAGGACCGAAATTCCAGAGGCAGCACCATGCATCTCCCCTGTCCTTTCTGAGCCTTGGAAAGACATTCCTAGCTTATAGCGGTATTGCTCATGAAGAAGCAGGATGCAGGAATGTGTCAGACATGACTGGGTGCCTTCCTGGGTTCAGCTCCGTGAGGGGCCTTTCCACTCAAAGTAGGTCCCATGCCTCCTTGGGGAGGAAGTGGGGCCCGCTTGCCTCCAAATTGCCAAAGGCTGGAACAAAGCTAGTTCTATCAGAGGTAAGAAAAGAGCAATTGGATGGATGTGGAAGCTGTTGCTGGGCCGCACTGCTTCAGGCCCCCCACCCCTCCGCCCCCGAGAGAAACAGGCGCCCTGTGGCCCCTAGGTCCTGGATGCAGTTTCACACATAGAATGTGTCCCCATAGGAGCCAAGAATTTTCCTGACAGACCTAGGCTCACTAGAGCTCTCCTACAGAGCAAAGGGGATGGGACAGATGTGTGGCTGTGGCTCTGCCTTTCCCTGGGAGTGTGGAGCCGCTCCCTATGGCCCCGGGCTCCAGGGGAAGTTGCCCCTGAATAATGACCTCCAAGAAGCGCTTTTCCAACTGGCTGAGACGTGGAGTTCTCAGGATGCAGGGAAAGCGAGTGTCCTTCGGGGAAGCAAAGGCAGTCACCTGTTATCATGACTTACTAGAATAGTAGGTACCTTCTCCGGTTGGGCAGAGGCCTTCCCTACCTGATCTGAAAAAGAAAATGAAGTAGCTCGCTGATTTGAGAAATAATTCCCAGACTTGGGTTTCCAACCAGTATAGAATCCGACAATGGCCCTGTCTTTGTAGCCGCCTTAATTAACAGGTATGTGAAGCTCTAAATATCAGTGGAAATTACATACAGCATATAGGCCTCAGGGGAAATGGGCCTCATCTCGCCTGGAGGGGAGAACCTCCTGGATTTTACCCAGTTACGGCAGGTGCTCTCGAGTTACGACGGGGACCTCAGGGACCCTCTCTGGTGGCCTCAGGAAAGGCCAGTCCCCATGCGAGTTACCAGGGGGCCTCTAGGGATTCCTATCCCATCGATGCCGGTGCCTAAGACCTTGTGTGGAGTCGGGGCCAGACCCTGAGGATGCCTCTCCAGTGCTGACATGAGTCTTTCCGTACTTCTGGAGTCTCGCCACGGGATTCAGTCCTCATCTCATGTGGGGGCATGCACCTGCCATTTCCTCACGAGCTGTAGAAGCAGTGTCACGCTTTCTGACGTGTGGATCAAGGGATCTGTCGCTTTCCATTGAGGCTTTCACACGAGGCTTTCCAACAGGGCTGTCCCACGTGCCACGGTGGTGTGAGTCGATCCTCGGCGTGAAAGTCGAGGCAGTGCAGGGAAAACAGGTTCTTCTGGAATGGACTTAGACATCTGGGGGACTCTTGGAATGCTGGCAAGGCCCTGGAGTCCCTCTCGCCTTTCCTGTGGAGATCTCCTCCTCTTGAGATGCGACGGGACACGGGGAATTCTTTCCCAACCACGCAGGGAAAGAATCCCTCCTCTCAAGCTAGGAGGCGGAAACAGGGCTCCTCTGGATGTGGGCGGGACTTTTGTGCTTCCTCTCGAGTGGAGACGGGTATGTCGGGGAACTTCTTGAGTTGCAGCAAGGGTGTGAAGGACCCTTTGGAAGTTCCAGAGGTTAGGTGTGATTAGCCTCGAGACGCCTCAGCGGAAATGGGCCTCATCTCGCCTGGAGGGCAGAACCTCCTGGATTTTCTCGAGTTACAGCAGGTGCTCTCGACATACGACAGGGACCTCAGGGACCCGGTGTGGTGGCCTCAGGAAAGGCCAGTCCCCATACAAGTTGCTCGGTGGCCTCTCGGGATTCCTCTCCCGTCGATACCGGGGCCTAAGACCTTGAGTGGAGTCGGTGCCGGAACCTGAGGATTCCTCTGCCAGGGATGACATGGATCTTGGGGAACTTCTGGAGTCTCCCCAGGGGAGTCAGTCCTCGTCTCGAGTGGAGGCATGCAGGTGCGCTTTCCTCCCAAGCGGTAGCAGCAGTGTCACGCTTCCCTTCGCGTGGATCAAGGGATCTGTGGCTTTCCCTCGAGGCTTTCCCACGAGGCTTTCCCACAGGGCTGTCTCATGTGCCACCGTGGTGTGAGTCGATCCTCGGCTTGAAAGTCGAGGCAGTGCAGGGAAAACAGTTTTCCCTGGAATGGACTGAGACATCTGGGTGACTCTGGCTAATTGGTGGCACGACCCTGGAGTTCCTCTCGCCTTTCCTGTGGAGAGCACCTCCTCTTGAGATGCGACGGGAACGCGGGAAATTCTTTCCCGACCACGCAGGGAAAAGGATCCCTCCTCTCGAGCTAGGAGGCGGAAACGGGGCTCCTCTGGATGTGGGCGGGACTCTCGTGCTTCCTCTCGAGTGGAGACGGGAATGTCGGAGAACTTCTTGAGTTGCAACAAGGGTGTGAAGGACCCTTTGGAAGTTCCAGACGTTAGGTGTGATTAGCCTCGAGACGCCTCAGCGGAAATGGGCCTCATCTCGCCTGGAGGGGAGAACCTCCTGGATTTTCTCGAGTTGCGGCAGGTGCTCTCAACTTACGACGGGGACCTCAGGGACCCGCTCTGGTGGCCTCAGGAAAGGCCAGTCCCCAATCGAGTTGCTCGGGGCCTCTTGGGATTCCTCTCCTGTCGATGCCGGGGCCTAAGACCTTGTGTGGAGTCGGTGCCGGAACCTGAGGATTCCTCTCCAGTGCTGACATGGATCTTGGGGTAGTTCTTGGAGTCTCCTCAGGGGAGTCAGTCCTCGTCTCGAGTGGGGGCATGCACGTGCGCATTTCCTCCCGAGCTGTAGCAGCAGTGTCACGCTTCCCTTCGCGTGGATCAAGGGATCTGTGGCTTTCCTCGAGGCTTTCCCACGAGGCTTTCCCACGAGGCTTTCCCACAGGGCTGTCCCACGTGCCACCGTGGTGTGAGTCGATCCTCGGCTTGAAAGTCGAGGCAGTGCAGGGAAAACAGGTTTCCCTGGAATGGACTGAGACATCTGGGGGACTCTGGGAATGGTGGCACGACCCTGGAGTTCCTCTCGCCTTTCCTGGTGGAGAGCTGCCTCCTCCTTGAGATGCGACGGGAACGCGGGAATTTCTTTCCCGACCACGCAGGGAAAGGATCCCTCCTCTCGAGATAGGAGGCGGAAACGGGGCTCCTTCTGGATGTGGGCGGGACTCTCGTGCTTCCTCTCGAGTGGAGACGGGTATGTCGGGGAACTTCTTGAGTTGCAGCAAGGGTGTGAAGGACCCTTTGGAAGTTCCAGAGCTTAGGTGTGATTAGCATCGAGGACGCCTCAGCGGAAATGGGCCTCATCTCGCCTGGAGGGGAGAACCTCCTGGATTTTCTCGAGTTGCAGGCAGGTGCTCTCGACTTACGACAGGGGACATTCAGGAGACCCGCTCTGGTGGCCTCAGGAAAGGCCAGTCCCCATTGCGAGTTGCTCGGGAGCCTCTCGGGATTCCTCTCCCGTCGATGCCAGGGCCTAAATACCTTGTGTGGAGTCAGGTGCGGGAACCTGAGGATTCCTCTCCAGTGCTGACATGGATCTTGGGTACTTCTGGAGTCTCCCCAGGGGAGTCAGTCCTCGTCTCGAGTGGGGCATGCACGTGCGCTTTCCTCCCGAGCTGTAGCAGCAGTGTCACGCTTACCCTTCGCAGTGGATCAATGGGATCATGTGGTCTTTCCACTCCGAGGATTTTCCACGAGGCTTCCCAGGCTGTCCCACGTGCCACCGTGGTGTGAGCCGATCCTCGGCTTGAAAGTCGAGGCAGTGCAGGGAAAACAGGTTTCCCTGGAATGGACTAGAGACATCTTGGGCACTCTGGGAATGGTGGGACGACCTGTAGAGTTCCTCTCGCCTTTCCTGTGGAGAGCGCCTCCTCTTGAGATGCGACGGGAACACCGGGAATTCTTTCCCGAACACGCAGGGAAACGATCCCTCCACTCGAGCTAGGAGGCGGAACGGGGCTCCTCTGGATGTGGCGCGACTCTCGTGCTTCCTCTCGAGTGGAGACGGGTATGTCGGGGAACTTCTTGAGTTGCAGCAAGGGTGTGAAGGACCCTTTGGAAGTTCCAGAGGTTAGGTGTGATTAGCCTCGAGACACCTCAGCGGAAATGGGCCTCATCTTCGCCTGGAGGGGAGAACCTCCTGGATTTTCTCGAGTTGGGCAGCTGTTCTCGACTTACGACGGGGACATCAGGGACCCGCTCTGGTGGCCTCAGGAAAGGCCAGTCCCCAATGCGAGTTGCTCGAGGGCCTCTCGGGATTCCTCTCCCGTCGATGCCGGTGCCTAAGACCTTGTGTGGAGTCGGTGCTGGAACCTGAGGATTCCTCTCCAGTGCTGAACATGGATCTTGGGGTAATTCTAGGAGTCTCCCCAGGGGACTCAGTCCTCGTCTCGAGTGGGGGCATGCACGTGCGCTTTCCTGCCGAGATGTAGCAGCATTGTCATGCTTCCCGTCGAATGGATCAAGGGATCTGTGGCTTTCCCTCGAGGCTTTCCCACGAGGCTTTCCCACGAGGCTTTCCCACCTTTCCGACAGGGCTGTCCCACGTGCCACCGTGGTGTGAGTCGATCCTCGGCCTTGAAAGTCGAGGCAGTGCAGGGAAAACAGGTTTCCCTGGAATGGACTGAGACATCTGGGGGACTCAGGGAATGGTGGCACGACCCTGGAGTTCCTCTCGCCTTTCCTGTGGAGATGCGCCTCCTCTTGACATACGACGGGAACGCCGGGAATTCTTTCCTGACCACGCAGGGAAAGGATCCCTCCTCTCGAGCTAGGAGGCAGAAACGGGGCTCCTCTGGATGTGGGCGGGACTCTCGTGCTTCCTCTCGAGTGGAGACGGGTATGTCGGGGAACTTCTTGAGTTGCAGCAAGGTTTGTGAAGGACCCTTTGGAATTTCCAGAGGTTAGGTGTGATTAGCCTGGATGACGCCTCAGCAGAAATGGGCCTCATCTACGTCCTGGAGGGGAGAACCTCCTGGATTTTCTCGAGTTGCAGGCAGGTGCTCTCGACTTACGGACGGGGACCTCAGGGACCCGCTCTGGTGGCCTCAGGAAAGGCCAGTCCCCAATGCCGAGTTGCTCGGGGCCTCTCGGGATTCCTCTCCCCGTTGATGCCGGGGCCTAAGACCTTGTGTGGAGTTCGGATGCACGGAACCTGAGGATTCCTCTCCAGTGCCTGACATGGATCTTGGGGTATTCTGGAGTCTCCCCAGGGGAGTCAGTCCTCGTCTCGGAGTGGGGGCAATCACGTGCGCTTTCCTCCCGAGCTGTAGCAGCAGTGTCACGCTTCCCTTCGCGTGGATCAATGGGATCAGGGTCTTTCCCTCGAGGCTTTCCCACGAGGCTTTTCCCACGAGGCTTTCCCAAAGGGCTGATCCCACGTGCCACCGTGGTGTGAGTCGATCCTCGGCTTGAAAGTCAAGGCAGTGCAGGGAAAACAGGTTTCCCTGGAATGGACTGAGACATCTGGGGAACTGTGGGAATGGTGTCACGACCCTGGAGTTCCTCTCGCCTTTCCTGTGGAGAGCGCCTCCTCTTGAGTTGCGACGGGACACCAGGGAATTCTTTCCCGACCACGCAGGGAAAGGATCCCTCCTCTCGAGCTATGAGGCGGAAACGGGGCTCCTCTGGATGTGGGCGGAACTCTCGTGCTTCCTCTCGATGGATACGGGTATGTCGGGGAGCTTCTTGAGGTTGCAGTAAGGGTGTGAAGGACCCTTTGTAGGTTCCAGGGGTTAGGTGTCATTAGCCCTAGAGACGCCTGAGCGGAAATGGGCCTCATCTCGCCTGGAGGGGAGAACCTCCTGGATTTTCTCGAGTTGCGGCAGGTACTCTCGACTTACGACGGGGACCTGAGGGACCCGCTCTGGTGGCCTCAGGAAAGGCCAGTCCCCATGCGAGTTGCTCGGGGCCTCTCGGGATTCCACTCCCGTTGATGCCGGGGCCTAAGATCTTGTGTGGAGTTGGTGCCGGAACCTGAGGATTCCTCTCCAGTGCTGACATGGATCTTGGGGTATTCTGGAGTCTCACCAGGGGGAGTCAGTCCTCGTCTCCAGTGGGGCATGCACGTGCGCTTTCCTCCCGAGCTGTAGCAGCAGTGTCACGCTTCCCTTCGCGTGGATCAAGGGATCTGTGGCTTTCCCTCGAGGCTTTCCCAGAAGGCTTTCCCAGGAAGCTTTCCCACAGTGCTGTCCCACGTCCACCGTGGTGTGAGTCGATCCTCGGCTTGAAAGTCGAGGCAGTGCAGGGAAAACAGGTTTCCCTGGAATGGACTGAGACTCTGGGGGACTCTGGGAATGGGGGCACGACCCTGGAGTTCCTCTCGCCTTTCTTGTGGAGAGCGCCTCCTCTTGAGATACGACGGGAACACCGGGAATTCTTTCCCGACCACGCAGGGAAAGGATTCCTCCTCTCGAGCTAGGAGGCGGAAGCGGGACCCTCTGGTTGTGGGCGGGACTCTCGAGCTTCCTTTCGAGTGGAGACGGGTATGTCGGCGAACTTCTTGAGTTGCAGCAAGCGTGTGAAAGTCCCTTTGGAAATACCAGAGGTTAGGTGTGATTAGCCTCGAAACGCCTCAGCGGAAATGGGCCTCATCTCGTCTGGAGGGGAGAACCTACTGGATTTTCTCGGAGTTGCGGCAGGTGCTCTCGATTTACGGCAGGGACCTCAGAGACCCGCTCTGGTGGCCTCAGGAAAGGCCAGTCCCCATGCGAGTTGCTCGGGGCCTCTCGGATGCCCGACTCCACACAAAGATCTTTAGGCGCCTGGCATCGAAGGGAGAGGA
>NW_017200084.1:0-7123 GCF_001704415.2 Capra hircus
AAACCTGTTTTCCCTGCACTGCCTCGACTTTCAAGCCGAGGATCGACTCACACCACGGTGGCACGTGGGACAGCCCTTTTGGAAAGCCTCGTGGGATAGCCTCGTGGGAAAACCTCGTGGGAAAGCGAGCGAAAGCCACAGATACCTTGATCCACGCGAAGGGAAGCGTGCCACTGCTGCTACAGCTCGGGAGGGAAGCGCACGTGCATGCCCCCATTCGAGACGAGGACTGACTCCCCTGGGGAGACTCCAGAAGTACCCCAAGATCCACGTCGGCACTGGAGACGAATCCTCAGTTACGGCACTGACTCCACACAAGGTCTTAGGCCCCGGCATCGACCGGAGAGGAATCCCGAGAGGCTCCAGAGCAACTCGCATGGGGACTGGCCTTTCCTGAGGCCACCAGAGCAGGTCCCTGAGGTCCCCCGTCGAAAGTCGAGAGCACCTGATGCAACTCGAGAAAATCCAGGAGGTTCTCCCCTCCAGGCGAGATGAGGCCCATTTCCGCTGAGGCGTCTCGAGGCTAATCACACCTAACCTCTGGAACTTCCAAAGGGTCCTTCACACCCTTGCTGAACTCAAAGAAGTTCCCGACATACCCGTCTCCACTCGAGAGGAAGCAAGAGAGTCCGCGCCACATGCAGAGGAGCCCCGTTTGCGCCTCTAGCTCGTGAGGAGGGATCCTTTCCCTGCGTGGTTGGGAAAGAATTCCGGGCGTCCCGCGCGCATCTCATGAGGAGCATTCTCCACAGGACAGGCGCGAGGAACTCTAGGATCGTGCCACCATTCCAAGAGTCCCCCAGATGTCTCAGTCCATTCCAGGGAAAACGTTTTCCCTGCAGTGTCTCGACGTTCAAGCAGAGGATCGACTCACACCACGGTGGTACGTGGGACAGCCCTGTGGCAAAGCCTCGTGGGAAGGCCTAGTGGGAAAGCTCTAGGGAAAGCCACAGATCCCTTGATCCACGCGAAGGGAAGCGTGACACAGCTGCTACAGCACGGCAGGAAAGCGCACGTGCCTGCCACCAATCGAGACGAGGAATGACTCCCCTGGGGAGACCCAGAAGTACCCCCAAGGTCCATGTCAGCACTGGAGAGGAATCCTCAGGTTCCGGCACCGACTCCACACAAGGTCTGAGGTACCGACATTGACGGCAGAGGAATCCTGAGAGCCCCCCAAGCAACTCTCCTGGGGACTGGCCTTTCCTAAGGCCACCAGAGCGGGTCCGTGAGGTCCCCATCGTAAGTCGAGAGCACTGGCCGCAACTCGAGAAAATCCAGGAGGTTCTCCCCTCCAGGCGAGATGAGGCCCATTTCACCTGAGGCGTTTCGAGGCTAATCACACCTAACCTCTGGAACTTTCCAAAGGGTCCTTAACACCGTTGCTGCAACTCAAGAAGTTCCCCGACATACCCGTCTCCACTCGAGAGGAAGCACGAGAGACACGCCCACATCCAGAGGAGGCCCCGTTTCTGCCTCCTAGCTCGACAGGGGGGATCCTTTCCCTGAGTGGTGGGGAAAGAATCCCGGCGTTCCCGTCGCATCTCAAGAGGAGGCGCTCTCCACAGGAAAGGCGAGAGGAACTCCAGGGTCGTGCCACCATTCCCTGAGTCCCCCAGATGTCTCAGTCCATTCCAGGGAAACCTGTTTTCCCTGCACTGCCTCGCCTTTCAAGCTGAGGATCGACTCACACCATGGTGGCACGTGGCACAGCCCTGTGGGAAAGCCTCGTGGGAAAGCCTCGTGGGAAAGCCTCGAGCGAAAGCCACAGATCCCTTGATCCACTCGAAGGGAACCGTGAAACTGCTGATACAGCTCGGGAGGAAAGCGAACGTGCATGCCCCCACCCGAGACGAGGACTGACGCCCCTGAAGAGACTCCAGAAGTACCCCAAGTTGCATGTCAGCACTGGAGAGGAATCCTCAGGTTCCGGCACCCACTCCACACAAGGTCTTAGGCCCCAGCATCGACGGGAGAGGAATCCCGAGAGGCCCTGAGCAACTCGCATGGGGACTGGCCTTTCCTGAGGCCACCAGAGCGGGTCCCTGAGGTCCCCGTCATAAGTAGAGAGCACCTGCTTCAACTCGAGTAAATCCAGGAGGTTCTCCACTCTAGGCGAGATGAGGCCCATTTCCGCAGAGGCGACTCGCGGCTAATCACACCTATCCTCTGGAACTTCCAAAGGGTCTTTCACACCCTTACTGCAAATCAAGAAGTTCCTCGACATACACGTCTCCACTCTAGAGGAATAAAGAGAGTCCCGCCCACATCCAGAGGAGCCCCGTTTCCGCTTCCTAGCTCGAGAGGAGTGATCCTTTCCCTCCTGGGTCGAGAAAGAATTCCCGGCGTTCCCGTCCCATCTCAAGAGGAGGTGCTCTCCACAGGAAAGGCGAGGGGAACTCCAGGGTCGTGCCACCATTCCCAGAGTTCCCCAGATGTCTCAGTTCATTCCAGGGAAAACTGTTTTCCCTGCACTGCCTCGACTTTCATGCCGAGGATCGACTCACACCAGGGTGGCACGTGCGACAGCCCTGTGGGAAACCCTCGTGGGAAAGCCTCGTGGGAAAGCCTCGAGCGAAAGCCACAGATCCCTTGATCCACGGGAAGGGAAACGTGACACTGCTGCTACAGCTCGGGAGGAAATCGCACGTGCATGCCCCCACTCGAGACGAGGACTGACTCCCCTGGGGAGACTCCAGAAGTACCCCCAAGATCCATGTCGGCACTGGAGAGGAATCCTCAGGTTCCGGCACCGACTCCACATAACATCTTAGGCCCCTGCATCGACGGGAGAGGAATCCCGAGAGGCACCAGTGCAACTCGCATGGGGACTGGCCTTTCCTGAGGCCACCAGAGCGGGTCCCCGATGTCCCCGTCGTAAGTCGAGAGCACCTGCCGAAACTCGAGAAAATCCAAGAGGTTCTACCCTTCCAGGCGAGATGAGGGCCATTTACGCTGAGGTGTCTCGAGGCTAATCACACCTAACCTCTGGAACTTCCAAAGCGTATTTCACACGCTTATTGAAACTCAAGAAGTTCCCCGACATACCCGTCTCCACCCGAGAGGAAGCAGGAGAGTTCCGCCCACATCCAGAAGAGCCCCGTTGCCACCTCCTAGCTCGAGAGGATGGATACTTTACCTGCGTGGTCGAGAAAGAATTCCCGGCGTTCAGGTCGCATCTTAAGAAGAGGCCCTCTCCACAGGAACGTCGAGAGGAACTCCAGGGTCATGATACCATTTCCAGAGTCCCCGAGAGGTCTCAGTACATTCTAGCGAAAACTGTTTTCCCGGCACGGCCTCGACTTTCAAGCCGAGGATCCACTCACACCACGGTGGCATGTGGGACAGCCCAGTGGGAAAGCCTCCTGGGAAAGCCTCGTGGGAAAGCCTCGAGGGAAAGCCACAGATCCCTTGATCCACGCGAAGGGAAGTGTGAAACTGCAACTACAGCTCGGTAGGAAAGCGCACGTGCATGCCTCACTCGAGACGAGGACTAACTCCCCTGGGCAGACTCCAGAAGTACCCCAAGATCCATGTCAGCACTGGAGAGGAATCCTCAGGTTCCGGCACCCCACTCCACACAAGTTCTTAGGCCCCGGCATCGAAGGGAGAGGAATTCCGAGAGGCCCCCGAGCAACTCGCATGGGGACTGGCCTTTCCTGAGGCCACCAGAGCGGGTCCCTGAGGTCCCCGTCTTAAGTCGAGAGAAGCTGCCGCAACTCGAGAAAATCCAGGAGGTTCTCCCCTCCAGGCGAGATGAGGGCCATTTGCGCTGAGGCGTCTCGAGGCTATTCATACCTAACCTCTGGAACTTACAAAGGGTCCTTCACACCCTTGCTGCAACTCAAGAAGTTCCCCGACATACCCGTCTCCACTCGAGAGGAAGCACGAGAGTCCCGCCCACATCCAGAGGATTCCTGTTTCCGCCTCCTAGCTCGAGAGGAGGGATCCTTTGCCTGCGTTGTCGGGGAAGATTTCCCGGGGTTTCCATCGCATCTCAAGAGGAGGCACTCTCCACATGAAAGGCGAGAGGAAATCCAGTGTCGTGCCACCATTCCCAGAGTCCCCCAGATGTCTCTGTCCATTACAGGGAAACATGTTTTCCCTGCATTTCGTCGACTTTCAAGACGAGGATCGACTCACTCCACGGTGGCACGTGGGACAGCCTGTGGAAAAGCCTCGTGGGAAAGCCTCGAGGGAAAGACACAGATCCCTAGATCCACGCGAAGGGAAGCGCGACACTGGCTGCTACAGCTCGGAAGGAAATAGCACGTGCATGCCCCCACTCGAGACGAGGACTGACTCCACTGGGGAGACTCCAGAAGTACACCAGATCCACGTCAGCACTGGAGAGGAATCCTCAGGTTCCAGCACTTACTTCACACAAGGTCTTAGGCCCCAGCATCGACGGGAGAGGAATCCCGTGTGGCCCCCGAGCAAGTAGCATGGGGACTGGCCTTTCCGGAGGCCACCAGAGCGGGTGCCTGAGGTCCCCGTCGAAAGTCGAGAGCACCTGCCGCAACAAGAGAAAATCCTGGAGGTTCTCCCCTCCAGGCGAGATGAGGCCCATTTCCGCTGAGGCGTCACGAGGCTAATCACACCTAACCTCTGTAACTTTGAAAGGGTCCTTCACACCCTTGCTACAACTCAAAAAGATCCCCGACATACCCGTCTCCACTCAAGAGGAAGCACAAGATTTCTGCCCACATCCAGAGGAGCCCCGTTTACGCCTCCTAGCTCGAGAGGAGGGATTCTTTCCCTGCGTGGTCGGGAAAGAATTCCCGGCATTACCGTCGCATCTCAAGAGGAGGCGTTCTCCACAGGAAAGGCGAGAGGAACTCCAGGGTCGTACCACCATTCCCAGAGTCCCCCAGATATCTCCGTCCATTCCAGGGAAACCTGTTTTCCTGCACTGCCTCGACTTTCAAGCCGAGGATCGACACACACCACAGTGGAACGTAGGACAGCTCTGAGGGAAAGCCTCGTGGGAATGCCCCTGATCCCTTGATCCACGCGAAGGGAAGCGCGACACTGTTGCTACAGATCGGGAGGAAAGCGTACGTGCATGCCCCACTCGAGACGAGGACTGACTCCCCTGGGGAGACTCCAGAAGTTTCCCAAGATCCATGTCAGCACTGGAGAGGGATCCTCAGGTTCCGGCACAGACTCCACACAAGGTCTTACGCCCCAGCATCGACGGGAGAGGAATCCCGAGAGGACCCCGAACAACTCGCATGGGGACTGGCCTTTCCTGAGGCCACCAGAGCGGGTCCCTGAGGTCCCCGTCGTAAGTCGAGAGCACCTGCCACAACTCGAGAAAATCCATGAGGTTCTCCCCTCCAGGCCGAGATGAGGCCCATTTCCGCTGAGGCGTCTCAAGGCTAATCACACCTATCACCTGGAACTTCCAAAGGGTCCTTCACACCCTTGCTGGCAACTTCAAGAAGATCCCCGACATACACGTCTCCACTCGAGAGGAAGCACGAGAGTCCCGCCCACATCCAGAGGAGCCCCCGTTTCCGCCTCCTAGCTCGAGGGGAGGGATCCTTTCCCTGCATGGTCGGGAAAGAATTCCCGGCCTTCCCGTCGCATCTCAAGAGGAGGCGCTCTCCACAGGAAAGGCGAGAGGAACTGCAGGGTCGTGCCACCATTCCCAGAGTCCCCAGATGTCTCAGTCCATTCCAGGAAAACCAGTTTTCCCTGCAGTGCCTCGACTTTCAAGCCGAGGATCGACTCACACCACAGTGGCACTTTGGACAGCCTGTGGGAAAGCCTCGTGGGAAAGCCTCCTGGAAAACCCTCGAGGGAAAGCCCCTGATCCCTTGATCCACACGAAGGGAAGCGTGACACTGCTGCTACAGATCGGGAGGAAAGAGCACGTGCATGCCCCCACTCCAGACGAGGACTGATTCCACTGGGGAGACTCCAGAAGTACCCCCAGATCCATGTCACCTCTGGAGAGGAATCTTCAGGTTCAGGCACCGGCTCCACACAAGTTCTTAGGCCCCTGCATCGAAGGGAGAGGAATCCCGAGAGGCCCCGAGCAACTCGCATGGGGACTGGCCTTTCCTGAGGCCACCAGAGCGGGTCCCTGTGGCTTTTCCACGAGGCTTTCCCACGAGGCTTTCCCACATGGCTGTCCCACGTGCAACCGTGGTGTCAGTCGATCCTCGGCTTGAATGTCGAGGCAGTGCAGGGAAAACAGGTTTCCCTGGAATGGACTGAGACATCTGGGGGACTCAGGGAATGGTGGCACGACCCTGCAGTTCCTCTCGCCTTTCCTGTGGAGAGCGCCTCCTCTTGAGATGCGACGGGAAGCCGGGAATTCTTTCCCGACCACGCAGAGAAAGGATCCCTCCTCTCGAGCTAGGAGCCGGAAACGGTGCTCCTCTGGATGTGGGCGGGACTCTCGTGCCTTCTCTCGAGTGGAGACGGGTATGTCGGGGAACTTCTTGAGTTGTAGCAAGGGTGTGAGGGACCCTTTGGAAGTTCTAGAGGTTAGGTGTGATTAGCCTGAGACGCCTCAGAGGAAATGGGCCTCATCTCGCCTGGAGGGGAGAACCTCCTGGATATTCTCGAGTTGCGGCAGGTGATCTCGACTTACGACGGGGACCTCAGGGACCCGCTCTGGTGGCCTCAGGAAAGGCCAGTCCCATGCGAGTTTCTCCGGGGCCTCTTGGGGTTCCTCTCCGTCGATGCCGGTGCCTAAGACCTTGTGTGGAGTGGTGCCGGAACCTGAGGATTCCTCTCCAGTGCTGACATGGATCTTGGGGTAACTGGAGTCTCCCAGGGGAGTCAGTCCTCGTCTCGAGTGGGGATGCACATGCGCTTTCCTCCCGAGCTGTAGCAGCAGTGTCACGCTTCCCTTCGCGTGATCAAGGGATCTGTGGCTTTCCCTCGAGGCTTTCCCTGGAGGCTTTTTCACGATGCTTTCCCTCGAGGCTTTCCCACAGGGATGTCCCACGTGCCACCGTGGGCGTAAAATGGATCCTCGGCTTGAAAGGCCGAGGCAGTGCAGGGAAAAAGGTTTCTCTGGAATGGACTGAGAAAAGATCTGGGAGACGTCTGGGAGAATTTGCACGACCCTGAGATCTCTCGCTTTCCTGTGGGGAGCGCCATCCTC
>NW_017200085.1:0-7123 GCF_001704415.2 Capra hircus
CTGCTCCTTCCTGAGAGGCAGCCTAAAAGCAAGGCAAGTCTGGGCAAGGCTAGCCCCGCAGAGCAGCCTCGCGCAGGAACTCTGCCAGATCGGGGCTCTGAGCAGAGCTAGAGCTCTGCCGTACTGGAGGCGCACTTAGCTCCGTGCAAGCAGGGCTTTCAACTTGACGGGGCTGGCTGCCTCCTCTTCCCCCGAGGAGGCTCGCTTCCCTGCTGGCTGTGCACTCGCCTATCAGGCGGGGGCGCAGGGCTCCTCCAGCAGGTCTTGCCTCAGGGGCTGCTTCCCCTGAGTTGGGGCTGTGGGCAGGAACCCAGACACGCAGGATCAGGCCCCAACACCTGCACATGTCTCTGCTGGGGAGGAGAGTGCTAGGGAACCTACGTCTGTCATACACTTTCTGGGCACCCAAGGAATCAGCCTCCGTGTGTGCGGGGCTGAAAACCCCAGCCAGGGGCCCTGGGAGCCTGGTGCTCTCGGTGCGGCGCTGATTCTAGGCGGCCTAGAAACCGCTGGAGGAGCCCTGCAGTTGCCCTTCCCTTCCCTCTGACAGAGCTCTCACTGCTGAAGCCCTTGGCAGTGTGCAACCCCACCCCCCCTAAGCCCTCCCAACCACGCCTGGCACCTATGTGCAAAGGCAAGGCAGGATTGGAGCTGAGGCAAGGAAGGCACCAGTGGCGTCTCCCAGGCTCGCTCAGACAGCTCCTTCCTGGGAGGGAGCCTAAAAGCAAGGCAAGTCTGGGCAAGGCGAGCCCCGGCCGAGCAGCCTCGCGCCAGAAACTCTGCCAGATCGGGGCTCTGAGCAGAGCTAGAGCTCTGCCGTACTGGAGGCCCACTTAGCTCCGTGCAAGCAGGGCTTTCCTCTTGACTGGGCTCGGCTGCCTCCTCTTCTCCCGAGGAGGCTCGCTACACTGCTGGCTGTGCTCTCGCCTATCAGGCGGGCGCGCAGGGCTCCTCCAGCAGGTCTTGCCTCAGGGGCTGCTTCCCCTGAGTTGAGGCTGTGGGCGGGAACCCAGACACGCAGGATAAGGCCCCAACCACCTGCACATGTCTCTGCTGGGGAGGAGAGTGCTAGGGAACCTACGTCTCTCACACACTTTCTAGGCACCCACGGAGTCAGCCTCTGGGAGTGTGGGGATGCAAAACCCAGCCAGGGGCCCTTGGAACCTGGTGCTCTCCGTGCGGAGCTTTGTCTGGGCGGCCAGGAACCGCTGAAGGAGCCCTGCTGTTGCCCTTCGCTTCCCTCTGACAGAGCTTTCACTGCTGGAGCCCTTGGCAGTGTGCAACCCACCAGCCCCTAAGCCCTCCTCAAGGACGCTTGGGACCTAAGTGCAAAGGCAAGGCAGGGGTAGAGCTGAAGCCAGGAAGGCGCCAGTGGCGTTTCCGAGCCTCACACAGCCTGCTCCTTCCTGGGGAGGGAGCCTTAAAGCAAGGCAAGTCTGCGCAAGGCTCGCCTATGGCAGAGCATCTTGGTGCCAGGAACTCTGCCAGATCGGGCCTCTGAACAGAGCTAGAGATCTGCCGTACTGGAGTCGCACTTAGCTTCGTGTAAGCAGGGATTTCAGCTTGACGGGGACTTGCTGCCTCCTCTTCCCCGAGGAGGCTCGCTTCCCTGCTGGCTGTGCACTCGCCTATCAGGCGGGGGCGCAGGGCTCCTCCAGCAGGTCTTGCCTCAGGGGCTGCTTCCCCTGAGTTGGGGCTGTGGGCAGGAACCCAGACACGCAGGATCAGGCCCCAAACACCTGCACATGTCTCTGCTGGGGAGGAGAGTGCTAGGGAACCTACGTCTGTCATACACTTTCTGGGCACCCAAGGAATCAGCCTCCGTGTGTGCGGGGCTGAAAACCCCAGCCAGGGGACCTGGGAGCCTGGTGCTCTCCGTGTGGCGCTGAATCTGGGCGGCCAAGCAACCGCTGGAGGAGCCCTGCAGTTGCCCTTCCCTTCCCTCTGACAGAATTCTCACTGCTGGAGCCCTTGGCAGTGTGCAACCCACCAGCCCCTAAGCTCTCCTTAAGGAGGACTGGGACCTAAGTGCAAAGGCAAGGCAGGATTGGAGCTGAGGCAAGAAAGGCGCCAGTGGCGACTCCCAGGCTCCTGCTGCCTGCTCCTTCCTGGAGAGGCAGCCTAAAAGCAAGGCAAGTCTGGGCAAGGCTAGCCCCCGGCAGAGCAGCCTCGCGCCAGGAACTCTGCCAGATCGGGGCTCTGAGCAGAGCTAGAGCTCTGCCGTACTGGAGGCGCACTTAGCTCCGTGCAAGCAGGGCTTTCAACTTGACGGGGCTGGGCTGCCTCCTCTTCCCCGAGGAGGCTCGCTTCCCTGCTGGCTGTGCACTCGCCTATCAGGCGGGGGCGCAGGGCTCCTCCAGCAGGTCTTGCCTCAGGGGCTGCTTCCCCTGAGTTGGGGCTGTGGGCAGGAACCCAGACACGCAGGATCAGGCCCCAACACCTGCACATGTCTCTGCTGGGGAGGAGAGTGCTAGGGAACCTACGTCTGTCATACACTTTCTGGGCACCCAAGGAATCAGCCTCCGTGTGTGCGGGGCTGAAAACCCCAGCCAGGGGCCCTGGGAGCCTGGTGCTCTCGGTGCGGCGCTGATTCTAGGCGGCCTAGAAACCGCTGGAGGAGCCCTGCAGTTGCCCTTCCCTTCCCTCTGACAGAGCTCTCACTGCTGAAGCCCTTGGCAGTGTGCAACCCACCACCCCTAAGCCCTCCCCAACGACGCCTGGCACCTATGTGCAAAGGCAAGGCAGGATTGGAGCTGAGGCAAGGAAGGCACCAGTGGCGTCTCCCAGGCTCGCTCAGACAGCTCCTTCCTGGGGAGGGAGCCTAAAAGCAAGGCAAGTCTGGGCAAGGCGAGCCCCCGGCCGAGCAGCCTCGCGCCAGAAACTCTGCCAGATCGGGGCTCTGAGCAGAGCTAGAGCTCTGCCGTACTGGAGGCCCACTTAGCTCCGTGCAAGCAGGGCTTTCCTCTTGACTGGGCTCGGCTGCCTCCTCTTCTCCCGAGGAGGCTCGCTACACTGCTGGCTGTGCTCTCGCCTATCAGGCGGGCGCGCAGGGCTCCTCCAGCAGGTCTTGCCTCAGGGGCTGCTTCCCCTGAGTTGAGGCTGTGGGCGGGAACCCAGACACGCAGGATAAGGCCCCAACCACCTGCACATGTCTCTGCTGGGGAGGAGAGTGCTAGGGAACCTACGTCTCTCACACACTTTCTAGGCACCCACGGAGTCAGCCTCTGGGAGTGTGGGGATGCAAAACCCAGCCAGGGGCCCTTGGAACCTGGTGCTCTCCGTGCGGAGCTTTGTCTGGGCGGCCAAGGAACCGCTGAAGGAGCCCTGCTGTTGCCCTTCGCTTCCCTCTGACAGAGCTTTCACTGCTGGAGCCCTTGGCAGTGTGCAACCCACCAGCCCCTAAGCCCTCCTCAAGGACGCTTGGGACCTAAGTGCAAAGGCAAGGCAGGGGTAGAGCTGAAGCCAGGAAGGCGCCAGTGGCGTTTCCGAGCCTCACACAGCCTGCTCCTTCCTGGGGAGGGAGCCTTAAAGCAAGGCAAGTCTGCGCAAGGCTCGCCTATGGCAGAGCATCTTGGTGCCAGGAACTCTGCCAGATCGGGCCTCTGAACAGAGCTAGAGATCTGCCGTACTGGAGTCGCACTTAGCTTCGTGTAAGCAGGGATTTCAGCTTGACGGGGACTTGCTGCCTCCTCTTCCCCGAGGAGGCTCGCTTCCCTGCTGGCTGTGCACTCGCCTATCAGGCGGGGGCGCAGGGCTCCTCCAGCAGGTCTTGCCTCAGGGGCTGCTTCCCCTGAGTTGGGGCTGTGGGCAGGAACCCAGACACGCAGGATCAGGCCCCAAACACCTGCACATGTCTCTGCTGGGGAGGAGAGTGCTAGGGAACCTACGTCTGTCATACACTTTCTGGGCACCCAAGGAATCAGCCTCCGTGTGTGCGGGGCTGAAAACCCAGCCAGGGGCCCTGGGAGCCTGGTGCTCTCCGTGTGGCGCTGAATCTGGGCGGCCAAGCAACCGCTGGAGGAGCCCTGCAGTTGCCCTTCCCTTCCCTCTGACAGAATTCTCACTGCTGGAGCCCTTGGCAGTGTGCAACCCACCAGCCCCTAAGCCTCCTTAAGGAGGCTGGGACCTAAGTGCAAAGGCAAGGCAGGATTGGAGCTGAGGCAAGAAGGCGCCAGTGGCGACTCCCAGGCTCCTGCTGCCTGCTCCTTCCTGGGAGGCAGCCTAAAAGCAAGGCAAGTCTGGGCAAGGCTAGCCCCCGGCAGAGCAGCCTCGCGCCAGGAACTCTGCCAGATCGGGGCTCTGAGCAGAGCTAGAGCTCTGCCGTACTGGAGGCGCACTTAGCTCCGTGCAAGCAGGGCTTTCAACTTGACGGGGCTGGGCTGCCTCCTCTTCCCCGAGGAGGCTCGCTTCCCTGCTGGCTGTGCACTCGCCTATCAGGCGGGGGCGCAGGGCTCCTCCAGCAGGTCTTGCCTCAGGGGCTGCTTCCCCTGAGTTGGGGCTGTGGGCAGGAACCCAGACACGCAGGATCAGGCCCCAACCACCTGCACATGTCTCTGCTGGGGAGGAGAGTGCTAGGGAACCTACGTCTGTCATACACTTTCTGGGCACCCAAGGAATCAGCCTCCGTGTGTGCGGGGCTGAAAACCCCAGCCAGGGGCCCTGGGAGCCTGGTGCTCTCGTGCGGCGCTGATTCTAGGCGGCCTAGAAACCGCTGGAGGAGCCCTGCAGTTGCCCTTCC
This sequence comes from Capra hircus, assembly GCF_001704415.2. Classification (NCBI taxonomy): domain Eukaryota; kingdom Metazoa; phylum Chordata; class Mammalia; order Artiodactyla; family Bovidae; genus Capra; species Capra hircus. The sequence goes on from NW_017200085.1 coordinate 4,739, forward strand.
CTTCCCTCTGACAGAGCTCTCACTGCTGAAGCCCTTGGCAGTGTGCAACCCACCACCCCTAAGCCCTCCCCAAGACGCCTGGCACCTATGTGCAAAGGCAAGGCAGGATTGGAGCTGAGGCAAGGAAGGCACCAGTGGCGTCTCCCAGGCTCGCTCAGACAGCTCCTTCCTGGGGAGGGAGCCTAAAAGCAAGGCAAGTCTGGGCAAGGCGAGGCCGAGCAGCGCCAGAAACTCTGCCAGATCGGGGCTCTGAGCAGAGCTAGAGCTCTGCCGTACTGGAGGCCCACTTAGCTCCGTGCAAGCAGGGCTTTCCTCTTGAGCTGCCTCCTCTTCTCCCGAGGAGGCTCGCTACACTGCTGGCTGTGCTCTCGCCTATCAGGCGGGGCGCAGGGCTCCTCCAGCAGGTCTTGCCTCAGGGGCTGCTTCCCCTGAGTTGAGGCTGTGGGCGGGAACCCAGACACGCAGGATAAGGCCCCAACCACCTGCACATGTCTCTGCTGGGGAGGAGAGTGCTAGGGAACCTACGTCTCTCACACACTTTCTAGGCACCCACGGAGTCAGCCTCAGTGTGGGATGCAAAACCCAGCCAGGGGCCCTTGGAACCTGGTGCTCTCCGTGCGGAGCTTTGTCTGGGCGGCCAAGGAACCGCTGAAGGAGCCCTGCTGTTGCCCTTCGCTTCCCTCTGACAGAGCTTTCACTGCTGGAGCCCTTGGCAGTGTGCAACCCACCAGCCCCTAAGCCCTCCTCAAGGACGCTTGGGACCTAAGTGCAAAGGCAAGGCAGGGGTAGAGCTGAAGCCAGGAAGCCAGTGGCGTTTCCGAGCCTCACACAGCCTGCTCCTTCCTGGGGAGGGAGCCTTAAAGCAAGGCAAGTCTGCGCAAGGCTCGCCTATGGCAGAGCATCTTGGTGCCAGAACTCTGCCAGATCGGGCCTCTGAACAGAGCTAGAGATCTGCCGTACTGGAGTCGCACTTAGCTTCGTGTAAGCAGGGATTTCAGCTTGACGGGGCTTGCTGCCTCCTCTTCCCCCGAGGAGGCTCGCTTCCCTGCTGGCTGTGCACTCGCCTATCAGGCGGGGGCGCAGGGCTCCTCCAGCAGGTCTTGCCTCAGGGGCTGCTTCCCCTGAGTTGGGGCTGTGGGCAGGAACCCAGACACGCAGGATCAGGCCCCAAACACCTGCACATGTCTCTGCTGGGGAGGAGAGTGCTAGGGAACCTACGTCTGTCATACACTTTCTGGGCACCCAAGGAATCAGCCTCCGTGTGTGCGGGGCTGAAAACCCCAGCCAGGGGCCCTGGGAGCCTGGTGCTCTCCGTGTGGCGCTGATCTGGGCGGCCAAGCAACCGCTGGAGGAGCCCTGCAGTTGCCCTTCCCTTCCCTCTGACAGAATTCTCACTGCTGGAGCCCTTGGCAGTGTGCAACCCACCAGCCCCTAAGCTCTCCTTAAGGAGGACTGGGACCTAAGTGCAAAGGCAAGGCAGGATTGGAGCTGAGGCAAGAAAGGCGCCAGTGGCGACTCCCAGGCTCTGCTGCCTGCTCCTTCCTGGAGAGGCAGCCTAAAAGCAAGGCAAGTCTGGGCAAGGCTAGCCCCGGCAGAGCAGCCTCGCGCCAGGAACTCTGCCAGATCGGGGCTCTGAGCAGAGCTAGAGCTCTGCCGTACTGGAGGCGCACTTAGCTCCGTGCAAGCAGGGCTTTCAACTTGACGGGGCTGGGCTGCCTCCTCTTCCCCGAGGAGGCTCGCTTCCCTGCTGGCTGTGCACTCGCCTATCAGGCGGGGCGCAGGGCTCCTCCAGCAGGTCTTGCCTCAGGGGCTGCTTCCCCTGAGTTGGGGCTGTGGGCAGGAACCCAGACACGCAGGATCAGGCCCCAACCACCTGCACATGTCTCTGCTGGGGAGGAGAGTGCGGGGAACCTACGTCTGTCACACACTTTCTAGGCACCCATGGAGTCAGCCTCTGGGTGTTCGGGGCTGCAAAACCCAGCCAGGGGCCCTTGGAACCTGGTGCTCTCCGTGTGGCGCTGAGTCTGGCGGCCAAGCAACCGCTGAAGGAGCCCTGCTGTTGCCTTTCGATCCCTCCTACAGAACTCTCACTTCTGGAGCCCTTGGTAGTGTGCAACCCACCAGCCCCTGAGCCCTCCTCAAGGACGCTTGGGACCTAAGTGCAAAGGCAAGGCAGGGAAGAGCTGAAGCCAGGAAGGCGCCAGTGGCGTCTCCCAGCCTCACACAGCCTGCTCCTTCCTAGGGAGGGAGCCTAAAAGCAAGGTAAGTCTGGGCAAGGCTCGCCCATGGCAGAGCAGCCTCGCGACGGGAACTCTGCCAGATCGGGGCTCTGAGCAGAGCCAGAGCTCTGCCGTACTGCAAACCCCAAATCCTACCCGAACCGAG
>NW_017200086.1:0-7123 GCF_001704415.2 Capra hircus
CTGGCGAGTTCTCCCGGTGGTTCTTACGCGACGGGGACCTCAGGGACCCGCTCTGGTGGCTCCAGGAAAGGTCTCTGCCATGCGAGTTGCTCGGGGCCTCTCGGGATTCCTCTCCTGTCAATGTCGGGGCTAAGACCTTGTGAGGAGTCGCTGCCGGAACCTGAGGATTCCTCTCAAGTGCTGACATGGATCTTGGGGTACTTCTGGTGTCTCCCCAGGGGAGTCAGTACTCGTCTCGAGTGGGGGCATGCACGTGCGCTTTCCTCCCGAGCTGTAGCAGCAGTTTGATTCTTCCTGTCGAGTGATCAAGGGATCTGTGGATTTCCCTCAAGGCTTTCCACGAGGCTTTCCACGAGGCTTTCCCACAGGGCTGTCCCACGTGCCACCGTGGTGTGAGTCGATCCTCGGCTTGAAAGTCGAGGCAGTGCAGGGAAAACAGGTTTCCCTGGAATGGAATGAGACATCTGGGGGATTCTGGGAATGGTGGCACGACCCTGGAGTTCCTCTCGCTTTTTCTGTGGAGAGCGCCTCCTCTTGAATTGCGACGGGAACGCCGGGAATTCTTTCCCGACCACGCAGGGAAAGGATCCCTCCTCTCGAGCTAGGAGGCGGACATGGGGCTCCTCTGGATGTGGGCGGGACTCCCGTGCTTCGTCTCGAGTGGAGACGTGTATGTCGGGAAACTTCTTGAGTTGCAGCAAGGGTGTGAAGGACCCTTTGGAAGTTCCAGATATTAGGTGTGATTATCCTCGAGACGCCTCAGCGGAAATGGGCCTCATCTCGCCTGGAGGGGAGAACCTCCTGGATTTTCTCGAGTTGTTGCAGGTGCTCTCAACTTAAGACGGGACCTCAGGGACCGCTCTGGTGGCCTCAGGAAAGGCCAGTCCCCAAGCGAGTTGCTCTGGACCCTCTCGGATTCCTCTCCCCGTCGATGCGGGGCCTAAGACCTTTTTGGAGTCGGGGCCAACCCTGAGGATGCCTCTCCATTGCTGACATGAATCTTTCCGTACTTCTGGAGTCTCGCCAGGGGAGTCATTCCTCATCTCGTGTGGGGCATGCCCCTGCCATTTCCTCACGAGCTGTAGCAGCAGTGTCACGCTTGCTGACGTGTGGATCAAGGGATCTGTCGCTTTCCATTGAGGCTTTCCACGAGGCTTTCCAACAGGGCTGTCCCACGTGCCACGGTGGTGTGAGTCGATCCTCGGCGTGGACGTCGAGGCAGTGCAGGGAAAACAGGTTCTTCCTGAATGGACTTAGACATCTGGGGGACTCTTAGAATGCTGGCAAGGCCCTGGAGTTCCTCTCGTCTTTCCTGTTGAAAGCGCCTCCTCTTGATATGCGACGCGAAGGCCTGGAATTCTTTTCCCGAAGACGAAGGGAAAGGATCCCTCTTCTCGAGCTACGAGGCGGAAACGGGGCTCCACTGGATGTGGGCGGGACCCTCGTCCTTCCTCTCGAGTGGAGATGGGTATGTCGGAGAACTTCTTGACTTGCAGCAAGGGTGTGAAGGACCCTTTGGAAGTTCCAGATGTTAGATGTGATTAGCTTCGAGACGCCTCAGCGGAAATGGGCCTCATCTCGCCTGGAGGGGAGAACCTCCTGATTTTCTCGAGTTGCGGCAGGTGCTTTCCACGTAGGACGGGGACCACAGGGACCCGCTCTGGTGGCCTCAGGGAAGGCCAGTCCCCATGCGAGTTGCTCGGGGGCCTCTTAGGATTCCTCTCCCGTTGATGCCGGGGCCTAAGTCCTTGTGTGGAGTCGTTGCCGGAATCTGAGGATTCCTCTCCAGTGCTGACATGGATCTAGGGTACTTCTAGAGTCTCCCCAGGGGAGTCAGTCCTCGTCAGATTGGGGCATGCACTTGGGCTTTCCTGCCGAGCTGTAGGAGCAGTGTCACGCTTCCCTTCGCGTGGATCAAGGGATCTGTGGCTTTCACTCGAGGCTTTCCCACGAGGCTTTCCCAAGAGGCTTTCCCACGAGGCTTTCCCACAGGGCTGTCCCACGTGCTACCGTGGTGTGAGTCGATCCTCGGCTTGAAAGCCGAGGCAGTGTAGGGAAAACAGGTTTCCCTTGAATACACGGAGACATCTGTGGGACTCTGGCAATGGTGTCACGACCCTGGAATTCCTCTCGCCTTTCCTGTGGAGAGCGCCTCCTCTTGGGATGCGACGGGAACGCCGGGAAATTTTTCCCGATCACGCAGGGAAAGGATCCCTCCTCTCAAGCTAGGAGGCGGAAACGGTGCTCCTCTGGATGTGGGCGGGACTCTCGTGCTTCCTCTGGAGTGGAGACGGTATGTGGGGAACTTCTTGAGTTGCAGCAAGGGTGTGAAGGACCCTTTGAAAGTTCCAGAGCTTAGGTGTGATTAGCCTCGAGACGCCTCAGCGGAAATGGGCCTCATCTCGCCTGGAGGGGAGAACCTCCTGGATTTTCTCGAGTTGCGGCAGGTGCTCTCGACTTACGACGGGGACCTCAGGGACCCGCTCTGGTGGCCTCAGGAAAGGTCTCTGCCCATGCGAGTTGCTCGGGGGCCTCTCGGGATTCCTCTCCTGTCAATGTCGGGGCCTAAGACCTTGTGAGGAGTCGCTGCCGGAACCTGAGGATTCCTCTCAAGTGCTGACATGGATCTTGGGGTACTTCTGGTGTCTCCCCAGGGGAGTCAGTACTCGTCTCGAGTGGGGGCATGCACGTGCGCTTTCCTCCCGAGCTGTAGCAGCAGTTTGATTCTTCCTGTCGAGTGGATCAAGGGATCTGTGGATTTCCCTCAAGGCTTTCCCACGAGGCTTTTCCACGAGGCTTTCCCACAGGGCTGTCCCACGTGCCACCGTGGTGTGAGTCGATCCTCGGCTTGAAAGTCGAGGCAGTGCAGGGAAAACAGGTTTCCCTGGAATGGAATGAGACATCTGGGGGATTCTGGGAATGGTGGCACGACCCTGGAGTTCCTCTCGCTTTTTCTGTGGAGAGCGCTCCTCTTGAATTGCGACGGGAACGCCGGGAATTCTTTCCCGACCACGCAGGGAAAGGATCCCTCTCTCGAGCTAGGAGGCGGACATGGGGCTCCTCTGGATGTGGGCGGGACTCCCGTGCTTCCGTCTCGAGTGGAGACGGGTATGTCGGGAAACTTCTTGAGTTGGCAGCAAGGGTGTGAAGGACCCTTTGGAAGTTCCAGATATTAGGTGTGATTATCCTCGAGACGCCTCAGCGGAAATGGGCCTCATCTCGCCTGGAGGGAGAACCTCCTGGATTTTCTCGAGTTGTTGCAGGTGCTCTCAACTTAAGACGGGACCTCAGGGACCGCTCTGGTGGCCTCAGGAAAGGCCAGTCCCCAAGCGAGTTGCCTCTGGAGCCTCTCTGGGATTCCTCTCCCGTCGATAGCCGGGGGCCTAAGACCTTTTTGGAGTCGGGGCCAACCCTGAGGATGCCTCTCCATTGCTGACATGAATCTTTCCGTACTTCTGGAGTCTCGCCAGGGGAGTCATTCCTCATCTCGTGTGGGGGCATGCACCTGCCATTTCCTCACGAGCTGTAGCAGCAGTGTCACGCTTGCTGACGTGTGGATCAAAGGGATCTGTCGCTTTCCATTGAGGCTTTCCCACGAGGCTTTCCAACAGGGCTGTCCCACGTGCCACGGTGGTGTGAGTCGATCCTCGGCGTGGACGTCGAGGCAGTGCAGGGAAAACAGGTTCTTCCTGAATGGACTTAGACATCTGGGGGACTCTTAGAATGCTGGCAAAGGCCCTGGAGTTCCTCTCGTCTTTCCTGTTGAAAGCGCCTCCTCTTGATATGCGACGCGAAGGCCTGGAATTCTTTCCGAAGACGAAGGGAAAGGATCCCTCTTCTCGAGCTACGAGGCGGAAACGGGGGGCTCCACTGGATGTGGGCGGACCTCGTCCTTCCTCTCGAGTGGAGATGGGTATGTCGGAGAACTTCTTGACTTGCAGCAAGGGTGTGAAGGACCCTTTGGAAGTTCCAGATGTTAGATGTGATTAGCCTCGAGACGCCTCAGCGGAAATGGGCCTCATCTCGCATGGAAGGGAGAACCTCCTGGATTTTCTCGAGTTGCGGCAGGTGCTCTCGACTTACGATGGGGACCTCAGGACCCGCTCTGGTGGCCTCAGGAATCGCCAGTCCCCATGCGAGTTGCTCGCGGGCCTCTCGGGATTCCTCTCCCTTTGATGCTGGGTCCTAAGACCTTGTGTGGAGTCAGTGCCGGAACCTGAGGTTTCCTCTCCAGTGCTGACATGGATCTTGGGTACTTCTGGAGTCTCCCCAGGGGAGTCAGTAATCGTCTCTAGTGGGGGAATGCACGTTCGCTTTCCTCCCGAGCTGGTAAGCAGCAGTATCACGCTTCCCTTCGCGTGGATCTAGGGATCTGTGGCTTTCCCTCGAGGCTTTCCCATGAGGCTTTCCCACGAGGCTTTCCCACAGGGCTGTCCCACGTGCCACCATGGGTGTGAGTCGATCCTCGGCTTGAAAGTCGAGGCTGTGGCAGGGAAAACACGTTTCTCTGGAATGGACTGATACATCTGGGGGACTCTGGGAATGGTGGCAGGACCCTGAAGTTCCTCTCGCCTTTCCTGTGGAGAGCGCCTGCTCTTGAGATACGACCGGGAACGCCGGGAATTCTTTCCCAACCACGCAGGGAAAGGATCCCTCCTCTTGAGCTAGGAGGGGAAAAAGGGGCTCCTCTGGATGTGTGGGGAACTCTCGTGCTTCCTCTCGAGTGGAGACGAGAATGTCGGGGATCTTCTTGAGTTGCAGCAAGTGTGTGAAGGACCCTGTGGAAGTTCCAGAGGTTAGGTGTGATTAGCCTGGAGACGCCTCAGCGAAAATGGGCCTCATCTTGCCTGGAGGGGAGAACCTCCTGGATTTTCTCGAGTTGTGGCAGGTGCTCTCAGACTTACGACGGGGACCTCAGGGACCCGGCTCTGGTGGCCTCAGGAAAGGCCAGTCCCCATGCCAGTTGCTCGGGGGCCTCTCGGGAATTCCTCTCCCGTTGATGCCGGGGCCTAAGACCTTGTGTGGAGTCGGTGCCGGAACCTGAGTATTCCTCTCCCAGTGCTGACATGGATCTTGAGGTCTTCTGGAGTCTCCCCAGGGGAGTCAGTAATCGTCTCTAGTGGGGGCATGCACGTGCGCTTTCCTTCCGAGCTATAGCAGCAGTGTCACGTCTTCCCTTCGCGGTGGATCAAGGGATCTGTGGCTTTCCCCTTGACGGCTTTCACACGAGCTTTCCCACGAGGCTTTCCACAGGGTTTTCCCTCGTGCACCGTGGTGGAGTCGATCCTCGGCTTCAAAGTCGAGGCAGTGCAGGGAAAACAGGTTTCACTGGAATGGACTGAGACAACAGGGGGACTCTGGGAATGGTGGCACGACCCTGGAGTTCCTCTCGCCTTTCCGTGTGGAGAGCGCCTCCTCTTGAGATGCGACGGAAACGCCGGGAAATCTTTCCAGATCACGCAGGGTAAAGAATCCCTCTTCTAGAGCTAGGAGGAGGAAAGGGGCTCCTCTGGATGTGAGCGGGACTCTCGTGTTTCCTCTCGAGTGGAGACAGGTGTGTCGGGGAACTTCTTGAGTTGCAGCAAGGGTGTGAAGGACCCTTTGGAAGTTGCAGAATTTAGGTGTGATTAGCGTCGAGACGCCTCAGCGGAAATCGGCCTCATCTCGCCTGGAGGCGAGAGCCTCCTGAATTTTCTCGAGTTGCGGAAGGTGCTCTCCACTTACGACAGGAACCTCAGGGACCCACTCTGGTGGCCTCAGGAAAGGCCAGTCCCCATGCGAGTTGCTCGTGGGCCTCTCGGGATTCCTCTCCTGTCTATGCTGGGACCTAAGACCTTGTGTGGAGTCGGTGCCGGAACCTGAGGATTCCTCTCCAGTGCTGACATGGATCTTGGGAAGTTCTGGAGTCTCCCCAGGGGAGTCAGTCCTCGTCTCGAGTGGGGGCATGCACGTGTGCTTTCCTCCCGAACTGTAGCAGCAGTATCACGCTTTCCTTCACGTGGATCAAGGGATCTGTGTCTTTCCCTCGAGGCTTTCCCACGAGGCTTTCCCAGGAGGCTTTCCACAGGGTTGTCTTACGTGCCACCGTGTTGTGAGTCGATCCTCGGCTTGAAAGTCGAGGCAGTGAAGGGAAAACAGGTTTCCCTGGAATGGACTGAGACATCTGGGGGACTCTGGGAATGGTGGCACGACCCTGGAGTTCCTCTCGCCTTTCCTGTGGAGAGCGCCTCCTCTTGAATGCGACAGGAACGCCGGGAATTCTTTCCCGACCAGGCAGGGAAAAGATCCCTGCTCTCGAGCTAGGAGGCGGAAACGGGGCTCTTCTGGATGTGGGCGGAACTCTCGTGCTTCCACTCGGGTGGGAGACGGGTATGTCGGGGAACTTCTTGAGTTACAGCAACGGTGTGAAGAACCCTTCGGAAGTTCCAGAGGTTAGGTGTATTAGCATCGAGACGCCTGAGCGGAAATGGGCCTCATCTCGCCTGGAGGGGAGAACCTCCTGGATTTTCTCGAGTTTCGGCAGGTGCTTCGACGTTACGCGGACCTCAGGGACCCGCTCTGGTGGACTCAGGAAAGGCCAGTCCCCATGCGAGTTGCTCGGGGGCCTCTCGGAATTCCTCTCCCGTCGATGCCGGGGCCTAAGATCTGTGTGGAGTCGGTACCGGAACCTGAGGATTCCTCTCCAGTGCTGACATGGATCTTGGGGACTTCTGGAGTCTCCCCAGGGGAATCAGTCCTCGTCTCGAGTGGGGGCATGCACGTGCGCTTTCCTCCCGAGCTGTAGCAGCAGTGTCACGCTTCCCTTGGAGTGATCAAGGGATCTGTGCTTCCCCTCGTAGCTTTCCAGAGGCTTTCTCACAGGGCTGACCGGCACCGTGGTGTGAGTCAATCCTCGGCTTGAAAGTCGAGGCAGTGCAGGAAAACAGGTTCCCTGGAATGGACTGAGACATCTGGGGGACCCTGGTAATGGTGGCACGACACTGGAGTTCCTCTTGCCTTTCCAGTGGAGAGCGCCTCTCTTGAGATGCGAAGGAATGCCGGGAATTCTTCCAGAACACGCAGGGAAAGGATCCCTCCTCTCGAGCTATGAGGCGAAACGGGGCTCCTCTGGATGTGGGCGGGA